>NC_056750.1:138482025-138569525 GCF_019279795.1 Protopterus annectens
AATACTGGTATGGATCACACTTCTGAGAGTGCCACTGTGTCTCTCTGTCCCCACATTAACAACTACAGCTGTAGCTTTCCTCATTTCATCCTCCAGTGTTCCACCTTCTATTTAGTTTATATCTATGTGTGCCACAACAAACAGCCACCTTCTCTCCTTTGTGACTTCCTTGGTCACTTCCTGTCAAGCCTCCACAGTGTCAGGCTTGGCTTAGTCTTTTTTTTTTTTTCCGCCTCCTCTACTGCCTCAAACCTTACCATTGTTTGCCACCAGCACCTCTCCTTATTCACCTAGTCTACCAGACCCATCTTAGCCTACCCAGGCTCTACCCAACCCACATTTTGGGCCTGTGACAAGATAGACCCTTAGTGCAATGTCCTACTTCTTCAGGGGAGTGTGTGCTAAGCCCCCACAGTCCTGCAGTAGCTTAGCAAGCTCCTCAGTGGCTGTCTTCAGGAGGTGCAGGTGCAAATACCTGACTAAGTTGCATACCACTTGTAACACAGAGCTCAGTAGTCTGTAAATGCTGCTATTGCTGCCAGCCTAGGCAGCCTCCATCCCCTCCAGGATGGGTGAGCCAGTATATGCCATTCACTGTCTTTATCTCCACACATGGTCCACCCAGCACCTGCGATGCTAATAGAACATGAGCTATCCAGGGTGCAGTCAAGTCTTTATCCCTCTATGCTACAGGGCTGGATCCAAGGCCTGGTTTAGTCTTCACAGCATTAGTTTCCTCCTCTTTATCCTGTCTCTGTAAGGTAATTGAGCACCCAGCTTTTGGAGTTTTTGTGTTTGTGTGAATGCTCATTGGATAGATGTTTGTCACATGATCATTGGTTGCACATGTTTAAATACCATTTACAGAATACTTCATCAAAATAAAATCCATTAGTGTCCTATAATAAAGATCACTAAAGTGCAAAGAACTTCAATAAAGACTGCACTTGTTTTTAGACCTCATTGGCAGTTTTGCTTTATGTTGAATTTGGTGTTGCACAGTTCCCTTCTGGTGACTTTCTGAAGTTTTACCCTGTCAGCACCTATCCCATATAAGTCCATCTGTACATGGTTCTGTGGCATCCCCCACCCGATGCACACAGTCAAAGGGGAGTAATTGTTTATGTTATGTCCTTTGCATAAGTCAACTGTGTACATCTATGTGCCCATGCCCCTGTTTATGCCTTGTTCTAATGGCTAAGAAACTTTTTTTCAAATGTTGTACTATTGGTCCTGCTGGGCTGTACTGCACACATTGCAACATTTCTGCCTCGTAACCTGTTCTACTATTTCATTCTGTCTTTATTGTTGTTAAAATTGCAATGAGCAAGGAAATTGATATGTTGGGTTCCTATCACAGATCAGTACTTGGCACTTCTGCTGAACTGGGAGGATGGTGTGTTTTCCTGTGATGACTGGTTCATCAGTAAATTGCACATTGATTCTAAATATTATTATTTTTTGGATACAGAGCTTACTTTATTGTACCCTAACATAGTTATTAGATAGGGAGTGGTATGGTGGATTTTATGATTTATGTCTGAGTACATTTGTGAGAGATACACTAACAGTATATGACTAAATCCATTTATGTTTCCTTGGGAGAGAGAGAGATGTTTGAAATTGCAGCTCTATTAGCAGATTTGTGTTTCTGCTATTGTTTTCCTTCCACCACGCTACCTGACCATATAGTCCTTTACCCATATTGGAGCGGATCCTTTCATGTGCCGTCCTGGTGGGGTATTGACTGGATCCAGCGATGGAGGTAGTTGGGGGGGGGGTGAGCGATGTCAAGTGGGTTTGGGCTGTCATCCATTGTTGCATAATACTTTTTTAGTCTTCTCTGGGAGAGTCAGAAGAAGATTTTGTCACCTGCACTTCCCAAAGCCAAACAGATATCACTGTTCTGTTTGTCACCTTCAGAACCTGGGAATGAGGCTAAACTAGATTCCCCAGGATAGGCAGCCTGCCGCTAGTCAGTCATTATCTGGTTCCTCTGGTACATGTCAGTTAATCAAGCCCAGTTTACCAGTGCTGCCATGGGGTTTTGTGTTGTGTATTTTTTGCATAAACTAAATACAAAAATTATGTAGACTGGCTATAGTTTTAAAAATACACCAAACAATAATAATCAAAGAAACACAAATTTCATCAGCACCTTCTTTTATTCCAGCAACAGCGATCTGACACCTCGGCAATTTGCCTTCAAGGATCACAGTACAATATTTTCAGCTGTTTTTTTATACTCTACAAACAGCTTAATAAGATCCAATAATTCAACTACATTAAATTAAAGTGACAGTGCATCTTAGATACATTCATTTAAATATCATAGAATATACAATAATAAATCTAACAAATTCATACAAATATACATGTATATCATTTTTCCACAGAAACATCATATCATCATAACTCGTAAGAAAAAGTTAAACCATTCTCATTACTATTAAGGGCTTCAGAAAAATCCATGAAATCACTAACTTCACCCCTACAAATAAATATAAGGTCATCAATAAAACGCTTATAAGGTAAGTAATAATGAATTCAGTCCTGTAGCCAAACATTTTCATGAAAAGCATGGGGATTCAGATAGTTGCTTGATATTTTTGTGTACTTCAAAACTTTTTTTGCCTAGAGGGGGTGACTATATTGGGAAGTTATTAGAGTTAGAAACTAGAATGATATTTAAATTTCAGACTCCAAGGCCCCTTGGTTTAAATCAGGAAGTAGGGATTTAATGGGCTTGTTATAGTAGCTATTTAATGTGGTTACTTATTTATTAATTTATTTATATGATGTTTCTGTGGAAAAATGATATACATGTATATTTGTGTGGATTTGTTAGATTTATTATTGGATATTCTATGATATTTAAATGAATGTATCTAAGATGCACTGTCACTTTAAATCAATGTAACTGAATTATTGGATCTTATTAAGCTGTTTGTAGAATATAAAAACAGCTGAAAATATTACACTGTGATCCTTGAAGGCGAGTTGCCCAGGTGCCAGATTGCTGTTGCTGGAATAAAAGAAGGTGCTGGTGAAATTTGTGTTTCTTTGGCTATAGTTTTACTCTGTTAATCTGTGCTTGAAAATGCACATTGTGTGGACAAAGCCTTGGTTAACCAGAAGTGGTAAATACATTTTTATTTGTATTCATTTATTTGCTCTTTGCATTAGTCCTACTTCTCACTAGTCCTGTTCTCAGGGGAGACTTGAGCTAGTGTTCATACTGACTAGGGGAAATTTGGCCAGTTGAGCTAGTGTTCATACTGACTAGGGGAAATTTGGCCAGTTGAGCTAGTGTTCATACTGACTAGGGGAAATTTGGCCAGTAGGCTTCATCTCCAGTCTGAAACATCTCAACATTTTCATACAAATAGTTAGCTCTTTTGGATTGTATGCCTTTGAGTTATATAGATTTATAGGTGTACACTAAGCTGTAGGCCATTAAGAGCATGGCCACTACAGTTCCCACTACTTGCTTCCTCTGTTCCTAATGGTCTGACGATATACTGAAAAACAATTTGTTGGGATGAGTACAATCTGTGTGATACCAGATGATATCTTACAAGCAGACAGCAGAAAAAAACAACACTCTGACTATGTACTACCCTGAAATCCTGCCAAGATGTAATTATAATCTGAAGTTGGGAATAGTGACTTGATCTTTTTGTGGAATGGATTTCTGAAGAAATTTGCCAAAATAAAGTAAAAGGGAATGGTTGAGTTCTTTCAGGTTTCCTTTTTATTTCAGGTTTTAGCATGAGCATTGTTTCATAAGTCTGGCATTTTAACAGAAAATTGATTGGATAAAAATTAGCTAAATAAGGAGGCTACATAGCCTGTATTTCACATTCAGGTCATACTGCTGTAGACTAAAATTCTTTGCAGTCTAAAAAGTTCCTTGTACAAAAACAATTTGATCTCTGCTTTGCCAAAGTTTGTGTTCTGTTTTGCCCTCAACATCTTTAATGTATTCATTGATTCTGACATCCATAGAGTTCATTTTTGATCTGTGTATACTTTTTTGCATTTTTGTACGCTTAATTGGTGTTTATTGTAGAATCACAGCTCCAACACCTTTCTGACTACCAAAAGACTTGCAGCGCAGGTATCTTATTCATATATTGTATTTCAACAATATGTGGAACATCTTCAGCTAGTTTCTTGCACATTTCAAAATTCCATTCCTGTTCATAGCTCAATTTCCAGGCAACATCATGCTCTTAACAACAGCAAATATTTTGCGCACAGACTTTACAAGATGCTGTATAATTCCTATAAATCTTTGTAGAGATTGCTTGTTTTTTGGCTTAGGCATTTGCATAGTTGAGCTGTTTTTGTGCTCTGGTTTTATTCTTTCTGATGTTAGAATATGGTCTATAGGTTTGACATCACTTTGAATTTACATTTGCTGTTATTTATTTATTTATTTGCAGTTGGTTTATTTGCAGTTGGTTTACCAGGATAGTCCATTGGGCCAATAAGAACCTGTTTTCAATGGAGTCCTGGGGAGAAAAGCTCCAAAACAAAGGTTACAAAAAGATTACAGCAGTTTACAATTTCAATTATTACAGCAGTTTACAATTTCAATCACTTGTAGGTTACAGACAAAGCTTCAAAACAGTGGTAACAAAAATATTACAGCAGTTTACAATTTCAGTCATTTGTGGGTTCAAGACAAAACAAAGAGTAAGCATTTACAATACAATTTTTAGGTTTAATTTTGTAGAAAAGTAAGATTTAAGCAGGTACAATAAAAATTGTTAGGTTAAAAAGTTGTAATTTTGTAGAAAAACAAAGCATTGCTGCAGTAAATATATAGTTTCTTGAGTGGAATAGTGGGATAAGAGAATTATAAGATGTCATTACAGTTGGCTTATTATTGGGTGTCTGGTAATACATGATAAAGTAGCCATGTAGGAAGTGGAGAATAGGCTATGAGGGGTGGGAGCAGGAGCATTTCCATGAGGATGTTAGATGTGAGTGCAGTGATTTTTTTTAAAAGCAGGGAGGTTGGTGGTGATACGGATGGAGGGAGGAAGGGAGTTCCATAGGCGTGCCAGGGCAAAGGACAGGAGGGGTTTGTACAGTTCTATTAGGTTTTGGTTATTAGATCTTGGGAGTCTTTGTGGCAGGTGCATTTTAAAGGTAGAGCTGAGAGAGGGACAGAGGGAGGGATGAAAAATTAGTTTGTGAGCAAATGTGAGCTGAGTATAGGAGAGATAGTTGGGAAGCTCTAGCCAGTTAAGTTTGTGGAGCGATGCACAGTGATGGGTAGATGATTTGTGGCTAGTGGCAAATTTGGCAATTTTATTATAACAAGAGGACAGTTTTGTCTTGAGAGATGATTGTAGATTTGTAAGGAGAGGGACACCATAAAGGAGGGAAGGGATGAGAAATGTAGTAGCGAGAGTGAGCTTAGTAGATGTAATGAGGAATCGATTGTGTCGGTAGAGCATGCCAAGTTTTATTTTTTTTATTTTTTTTTTTAATGTTTAGTTGTAGTTGGCTGTTAATTTAAGCTGGTCATCAATCTGGACTCCTAGTAGTTTGGTTTCAGATACCAGTTCAAGAGATGTGTTATTCTGGCTAGTGATGGAGAATAGTTTTCTATCAATGGTGTTGGTTTTTGAGGGGGTAAATACCATAAGTTTGGTTTTTGATGCATTCAGTGCTAGATGATTGTTCTTCATCCACTGTTCTACGGTAGAGAAGGTGTCTTGAGTCAGTTTTAAGAGAGCGGGGATGGATGTGGCTGCACAGATAATAGTAGAATCATCTGCATATTGAATAAGGTTAGCATGAGGAATTGAGTGGAAGAAATCATTTATGAATATATTGAAGAGGAGAGGACCCAAAATGGAACCTTGGGGGACAACCATGGGTGTGTTAAGGAAAGAGGAGATGGCTTTTTTTCCACTTGACAGCTTGTTGCCTGTTTGAGAGATAGCTGGAGAACCAATTGAGAGAGGAAGGGGATAGGTTTAGGTTAGATAGTTTAGTTAGGAGAAGGTTGTGAGAGACAGTATCAAAGGCCTTGGAGAGGTCAAAAAAGAGGGTAGGTACAGTAGAGCCAGAATCTCTGGCTTTATTTACAGTTTCCAGGAAGGAAAGGAGGGGAGTCATGGTGCTGTGGCTGGGTCTGAATCCGTGTTGTGTTATCTAAGAGGTAGGGTAGGAGTTGAAGATGGATACATTTCTCTAGAAGTTTTGATATAGGAGAGAGGATGGTGATGGGACGGAAGTTAGTAATATTGTTATTATTGCGTCCTTTGTGCAGGGGAATGATGAAAGCCCTTTTCTAGAGTTTGGGTACAAGACCTTCTTGGATAGAGCGATTGATTAGGATGCTGATGGGGAAGGCAATGGCTTCGGCAGCTATGCTGAGGAAGGATGAGGGAATGTTATCGGGGGCATTGGTGCCTGGTTTCAGCTTTTGCAAAGGAGTTTTCTTAAGGTAGAAGTAGGAATGGGTTTTGGGGAGAATGGTGTGAGTTGAGAGACTAGAGATGAAGGGGGTGACAAGAGGGGGGATGCAGAGGTGTTATTAGAGAAGGATGAGGTTAGTTTGGAAATAGAGTCTATGAAAAAAGAGTTGAATTGGGTAGCCAGGTCTATATCTAGTGCATTTGGGTCTGGGCTTGGGTTTTCTGCTTAGCCAGGTTTTAGGAGGGTTGTGATGCCTTTCCAGAATTTTTGAGGATTGGTTTTGTGGTTGTTTTGTAGTAGGGAGAAGTAACTCTGTTGATCTGCTGTGATCAGCTTTTTAACGGTATTGCAAAGTGTTTTGAATTCATTAAGGGTGGTGGGAGTTTTGTTTCTTTGGTAATGTGCCCAGGTTTTGTCTCTGAGTCGCATGGCAGTTAGTGTGTTTTTTGTTAGCCAGGGGGTGGTGTTGTTTCTTATTCTTTTGGTTTTTATGGGGGAAAAACTATCCAGTAGTTTTAGGAAAGTTGTATTGAAGTGTGCAACAGCATTATCCAGGGGTAGGGTTTTTGGGGGGTTCCAATTTATTGATTTTAGGGAGTCTGAGAAGGTTATTGGGTTGAAGTTTTTTAGGTGGTGAGTGCTGATGTAATTATGAGTTACTTGTAATGGAGATGGAAGACATCTGGTGAAAATGGGAAGGTGGTCACTGAGGGAGTCCGGAAGAATTCCACTATCAGTGTAGTAGTGGGGGTGAGAGACTAAGATCCAGTCTAGGGTACTTCCACAGGAGAAGTCTTTAGAGAGCCTGGTAGTGAGGTTGATGAGCTGAGAGTAGTTATATAGGTTGATGTTTAGGGAGTTTGTAGGGGAATGAATGGAAGACCAATTAATATTTGTGTCTCCCATTATAATAGTTTCATTACTGATATTGGTAGAAAGCCAGGATAGGATATCCTCAAGTACTGTGGTATTGTCTCCAGGAGGGATGTAAAGTGAGGCTATGCAAATGTGTTTGTGTTTATTTAATTGAAATAGAGCTAGTACTAATTATGCATTGGAGAAGTGAAGAATGGGTTTGTTATAGGGAGTAATGGATAGGGTGGATGAGTAGAGTAGAGCTACACCACCACCATTTTTGGGGCCCTGTCTTTTCTGATGATAGAGTAGTTTGGTGGTACTATTTCAGTATCTTTTATATGAGGTTTTAACTAGGTTTCAGAAATAGCTAAGATGTCAGGCTTGTTGTGGAGAAGCCAGGCATGGAGATTGGGGATTTTGTTAGCTATGCTTTGGGCATTTAGATAATCTAATAGGATGGGTTTAGATGTAGGGGAAGTGGTGTTTGGGCCTGGGTTAGGGTGTATATCTCCAGATAGAAGTATGGCAGTTAGGTGTTGGATTATGCTGATGAAGTGTTTGGATTGCCTTGTTTGTATGTTGTATATTGTCAGGTTTGTGTGGATATTGGAGGTTAGAGAGGGGTTAGAGAGTTTATAAGTAGAGCTTAGTTTGTAGTGAAAAAATAGATGGGTGTTAATGGGATACAGTCCAGGGGAGGTTGAGACAAATGAGTGTGAGTTGAAGGGAGTGAGCTGGTTGTGTGTAGTAATGGTGTATGATTTGTGGAGTTTGGCTGGGTAAGGTAGTGGATAGAAGTAAGGTTCAGAAGTAGTAGTAGTTGGACTGAGAATGATATAAGTTTTGTAAGCATGTTGAGGCTTTGATAAAGTAGAATATGTAGTGTAGGGAGAAGGGTTAGAACTAGATATTGTGCTAAGTATGAAGGGAGGTGTGAGGAGATGGATTATAGGGGAGGGGGTAGAAGATGGTGATGAAAGCGAAAGGGTGTAATAGGTAGAGAGGAAGTAGGAGTGGTTAGGGAAAGGGGTGGGGTGTAATAGGTAGAGAGGAAGTAGGAGTGGTTAGCTGAGTATAAATGTAGATGCACTGGGGTGGGTGGGATTTGGGGGTAGGGGAGCGGAGTGAGCCTGCAGGGCGAACGGTGCGGGTAGAGCAGAAGGAAGATTCTGCAGAGCCAATCTGTGTATAGCAGATTTCCTGAGGCACTTTTGGTATTTTCAGGTGAGTAGGGTGTGATAATGCAACTATTTGGTAGTTGAGGGATAGAGTGAAAAAAATGATAGAAGTATAGCTGGATAGAGGGGGGAAGAAAAGCCCTGAAGAATAATGGGGTACAGCAGGAGGATTGGAAAGTAGTCAGAGATAAAGTATGGGAAAAGTAAGGATGCAGCACAAGCCTAAGGTTAGACTGCCACCTAGTGGAAAATGAGTAGGGTACAGCAGTAGGTAGCTGTAGCAGAGATAGTAGATAGAGATGGCATATTAGTCAGTGAGGAGAAGGTCAGTATTTAAGGGGTAGGAGGAGGTATGGCTGCTGGATTCCTGGCTCGATCACTAAAAATATATACAACACTAGATAATTACAAACAGGTTCAGCTTATCATTTAGGTCTAGGGAAGAACATACTTTCTTATTCACTTTGGACTCTGGAAAAATGTGCTAGGGCAGCAGGTTTCTTTGGGTTGACGCAGGAGTGACTGAAAATATAATGTAAGGGGTCCTTAAAGACCAGGCAGATAGGTTCCCAATTCTTAGTGCAGGAGAGAAGTTAGATAAACTAGGAAGGTTAGAGAGAGAGAAAAAAGTACAATTAGGCAGCAATAATGTCAAGTTTGTAGGCACAGATTATTAGAGTGATAAAGAGCACCTTGAATGCATGCACCTTGTAAGACTACTAACATATAACATTCTGAGCTAGTACCTGAAATACAACTCTGTCCCAAAAACACAAAATTATAGTTAGAGAGCTGTGGTGACAACTAATAGCATGCAGTTCTATGCAGAGACATGAGAACAATGAAAGTTTTATTCCCACTGCTATGAGCATTAGTGGGAAAAACAAAGCAGGTAACAAAAAATTAGTCAGTATAGTGGAACAGTGAGGTAAAAAGACAAATTGTGAAATACAACCTTCCCAAATTTACACAAAATCTAAGAGGTCATGTTGAAAGTAATTAACATGATTTGGGCAGATATTCAACAAGACAAGGTGCAAGTAACGGCCACTAGAATTTGTCTCCCACTAACAGCTTTGCCGTCTGCTCTAAGCCCAAACTGCTTGCTCACTTTACAAATGGGACTAGTAGTATTCCGTTTAGCCCAATATTTGACTTAATCAATTCCCACAGAAAGCCTGAACAGTCAAGGTTCAATAATAGGCTTCTTTACATTTCAGTTACATTTGGTACCTTTAAAAAGTGCTGTATCTACAGCCGATAGCTACAAACAACAAAACTGATTCTAGCGTTTAAAAATGGATTACCGACCAGAAAGCTAGGTTTGCTTGTTTGTGTCTTTCGGCTTTTCCCGGTTAGGGGTCGCCACAGCGGAACTCCGGTCCGCATGCTGTGTTCTTCTCTGCAGATGTTTTATTGGTCTTTTGTCATGTTGTTGCGTCAGTGATGTTGGTAGCACCTTGCAAGCCCCAATTACTTTGGCAACAGCTCTTTGAAACACCTCTGGTATTAGAAAATGCCAGTTGCAAATTTAAGAAACTTTACCTTTCTATATCCATATTAGAGGTGCACACTTTATTGCTTCCTTTATTTGACAGAAGTCTTGGATCATTTCTAGTTCAGAAAAAGTAGCATGCAACATTCCTAACACTGTATTTCAACTTTAATTAGTGGTTAAGGATGTCTTTTAACTAAGCCGATATTGCAGATCGGTACAGGTATGAGTTTCTTTCATTACAAGAGTGACATACTGTTCACTTATTACATTGCCTCTAATTATTTTCTTTGTGATCGTTAAGTTTCTGTAAACCTCATTTCCTTCTGAGTATTAGAGTTACTTTTCTAGGAGCATGTGTCACTCATAGTGATCGGGCTTTGTTTATCTGTGATATTCTCCTGGCAACCTTCCTAATCCTGTAAACATGGTATCAGTGCTGTCGATCTGCACAGTATGCGAAATGCCTAAGTGACTGTACAGTTTTTTGAACACATGCAGTCTTTGCTTTTACCTTGTCATTGTTTATACTATTCCTAGCTCCTCGCAATTCACAACTCTCAAATGTTAGGAAAATTCCCATCTTAAATGCATCTATTTCAAACAAAGATTGAATTTTATTAGCTTTTTATACTAACAAGTCAGCATTTTCTGAGCTGCCACCCATTCTACAAAATTGGTCAGTGGTATTCACACAGCATTTTTAAGAGCAATTTAGCTTCAACTGTTTATTTTCTGAAATTTTACCATGTGCAATGTCTTTTTTTCGGCTTTTTCCTGGTTAGGGGTCGCCACAGCGGATCACCTGTCCACTCATGATTAGCAGTGGAGGTTTTACAGTATCGAGTTGCCAGCCCAACCTTCCACAGAAGGCACACGCACTCACGCCTAGGGCCAATTGTGTTGGGTTTGAATTCCATGTATTGCACTGAGTACTCATGCCAGGTTTAAATTACATATTTTGTTTATTCTCAGTGTTTCCTTACCAGCAGTCTGCCTTGGACCTTTAACTTGTCTTCTGGGATGCATTTTTAGATTTCACATTTTGAAATCTTTGATCATTTTCATATTTTTCTTTAGTAACTTGCAAATTAGTTTTAACACACTTTTCCATTGTTACACATTTCCTTTTCTAACACAGTGTCTGCACGATTGGTTAAAAAGTGGACATTGATTCCTGTCAAGCTTATAGGTGCATCCATTGCAAGCTTCATTGAAATCTAAGTTTGTCCTCCATTTCAGATTCTCATTCTTACATACATACAAATTTTGCAATCCTGCATAAATACTGATATGCCAGGTATGGACAATAATGCCGTTCTGGCCTGCCAACGTGCATGGCTTTCTTTCTCATAACCCATTACATTTATAACACATCCGTTCTTTAAATTTTATATTTGCTTTATCATTTGACCCATATTTTATCTTGAATATGCACCGCCTTTTTATCATTTAATTTTTTACTGCTTACTAGTAATTTCACTTGCTTTGCAAACATCCACACGTTTATGATAAGGTCAGGTCTGTTTCTTTAAAAAATAAAGTGCCCTTCAGTTCAATTTTATGCCTCAAATCACTCTCTGTCTTATTAGAGATTCATGAATTTCACCAAATTCCTAGTCTTTACCTACTTTTTAGCCTAGTAATATAAGCATCTTTTGTCTCTGTAGGACTTTGCTGTCTTGTAAAGAATACATGTCGTACAAGTGACATATTTTTTATGAGGTGAGAGTAATTATTAAACATTTGTCTGGATGTTGCTGTTTTATATATTTTTTAAAACAATAAAAAGTTAACTGCCTTTATGGCTTCTTCCCTAACAACATAAAGGAATGCAGTGTACTGTGGTGCTTCAGTTGATTTTTCAGACAATCTGTTTGTAATGAGAAATGTATCATTTTTCTGGATTTATAGCGTCTAGCATTTGGCCAAATTTCCTTTAAACATAATAATTCTGGGTGATTTTCAGCTGAGCAATATTCCTGAGAATTATGCTTATGTATTTCTACTTACAGAGACTGTTGAAAGCTAATGTATTTGTTCACTTTTTTAGATATATTTATATAGTTTTGATACACAGTTTATCATTTTCTAGTAGAAGTGGGTTTCTTCACCCCCCCAGCCAAGAAGATATTCTGCTCTGTATCTCACCTCTTGAACCCAGAAATGAGTCTGAACACGATGCCCTATTTTCTCTCAGGGGTGGGGAGCCTGCCTCTAGCCAGTTATTAGCTGGTTCCTCTGGTGCATGTGTCCATTAATCAAACCCATATTTAACAGTCCTCATCACTTCAGGGGGTGTAATAAATAACAGAGAGAGAGGAGAGGCAGCCTCCATAAGGTCCATGTTTTCTCTAGAGGCAGTGTTGTGCTCAGTGACATGTTAATTACCATAATTAGCTCATTATCATACATTGCAGAGGGATCAGGAGATAGAACATGTATCCCAAACAAACGATGCCTTACTGACATGGGCAAGGGATTCCACTGGGATATTAAATTCAGATACTACTCACAAGTGCTTGTAGTACAGGCATTCTGCAGTCTTCTCTGCAGTCTTCCCTATCCTAACATTAAAAGGAGTACAAACCAGGCTTTCTTGTTCTGAAATTTATTATCACAGTTGGACAGCTATTTTTGTATTGGGTCACTTTTTTTGCTCGTTTTCAAAATTGATTTTTGTTTTTCCCTTCTGAAGAATTGTGGCATTTCATAAACCTGTTTACTGATATCAGATTTGAAATTTCACTTTTTTCTTTTTCAGGTTGTCTGATGGCTAGTAATTGCATTCTGAAACTGCAGTTTAAAATGGAAGTTTGCACCATTCTGTAAGTTATTGTCTCTCTCTCTTTTTTTTTTTGTGTTAGGTTTTATGCCCAGTGACACAGCTAAGCACCACCAAGCCTGTGTCCTTGATGTGCTACAGGAGGCTCTGGAAGAGGCATGCATCAGACCTGAAGATATAGACTGTGTTTCGTACACAAAAGGTATATTGCAGTTCACCTTACATTGCTGTCTTGCCAGCATGATTGCACAGCTCTGTTCATAGGTAGGTACTAGGCTATTGGCCCTAGGGCCCATACAAGCCTAGCCAAAAAATGTACCCTGGCTTTCGCCACCCAAGAAAATTATTTTCCTGTGCCCCTGTCGAGCAGAGCCACGGAAGTGATCCCCGGGGTGAATTTCCCATCCAATCATCAACATTTTTCTTGAAGAGTGCTAATGAGGAGCTCTGTTTGACATAGGTAGTCTGTTCCAGAGTATGGGAAGTCTCTGGGACAGGAATCTATCCCTCCAGCATGTTCTGTTTATTGTGGTGACAAGGCTAAGGTCCCTAGAGCGTGTAGCTCGGAGGGATTGGGATTTCTTTAAGTGGAGCATGTCCAACAGCTCTGGGTTTGATGTAGCTTTGTATGTTAGGCAGAGATCGCCCCTGAGTAGGCGATGAAGTAAAGCTGTAGTTTTTTGAGACGGTCTGCATAGGGCATCTGTTTGAGGCCAGTAATCCTCTTTGTGAGGTATTTCTGTGGTCTTTCCAGTTGTTGTAGATGTCTTGTGAGGTACATACCAAAAGGGGCGTTGTACTCTATAATGGGTCTAATGAGTGATGAGTAGAGGGGAACAATGACCTCTTTTTTTCTGGATGAGAATCCTTTTGTGATGAGATGAGCCACGTAGAAGGATTTCCTGACCACTGTGGTGATGTGATTATCAAAGGAGAGACTACTGTCCACCTGTGTAAGGTCTCTTATCACATTTTCGGCATTAAGTAGACTACCAGCTATGTTGGTAGTTCATGGCTACAGAATTTTTACCAAAGGGGATGACAATACACTTTTTGTCATTGAGCTTCAGGCCATGGATTTGACACCAGGTATCTGTCTCAGTGATGCCCTTTTGTAGTTTGTCCACATCGTTAGGAGTTTCGATTATGGCTCCTAGTTTGCAGTCATCTGCAAACTTTGGTAGCCAAAGACCTTCTGTGTTGGCCTGCACTTCAGAGAAGTAGATACCAAACAGGAGAGGACCCAGGACTGAACCCTGTGGTACTCCACTTGCCACTGGTCTGATGTCGGATTTGGAATCCGCTACTTTCACAGTGTGGGTTCTGTCCGTGAGCCAGTTGGCAACCCATCTTGTGACATAGGGATTTATACCTAGTTTAGTGAGCTTATCTATAATTCCAGAGTGGGGGATGGTGTCGAAAGCCTTGGCGAGATCTAGATAAGCTGTGTGAACCATTTTACCCTCATCTATGGCTTTGGTGACTGCTTCAAAGAAGTCAATCAGGTTTAGGAGACATGATCTGCCTTTTACAAATCCAAACTGAGTAGGGTCCAGAGTTTGGAGATTACCAATGTCTTTGTTTGAGTTCCATGATGATACGTTCCATGGCCTTGCAGACCAGGCTCGTCAGGCTAATGGGGCGGTAGTTCCCGGGGTCCGTCATGGCTCCCCCTTTGTGGAGTGGGATAACTGTCGCGGTGCACCATTCAGTGGGTACAAAGCCTGAGGTGAGGCTATGATTGAACATGGTACTTAGGTAGGGTGCCAGTTCATTCTGTAGTTCGTGTAGAACGCAGCCTGGGATATTGTCAGGTCCCATGGATGCTGTGTTCTTGGCTTTGGAGAGTGTGTTTTTTACATGTGCAGCCGTGATTATAGGAACTTTGCATTCTTCCGGTATAGAGATGGGCCCTCTAGGGAGTGAGGGGGGGGGGGTAAAGTTAGCACTGAACCTATCTGCTAGGATGTTGGCAATATCAGTTGGTTCTGTATATTTAGTGCCATTATGCTGTAACTCAGAGCAGATCTGAGTGTTCCCATTTCGATTCTTGACATAGCTATAGAATGCTTTGTGGTTGTCTTTAGAGTCAGTGGCAATTTTGTTTTCGTAACTAGCTTTGGAGGATTTTATGAGGGATCTCAGCTTCTTACTGAGGTTGACCAGGGAGTTCCTCCAGTCATGGGATTTTACTCTTTTTTGCAAAAGTTTCTTTCTTCTGTTGTAGAGTTTGTTTATGGCAGAGGACCACCAGATTGGCTTCCTTTTTTTGGAGGATAACTTCTTGGTTCTATTAGGGATAGCATGATCCATGCACTCATGTAAGTGCTTATAAAGTGCATTTGTGTAGGATTTGGCAGTCCTACCTATATTGTCCGCCTGCATGGGTGTCATGAAGTTTGCCACTTCTGTCTTAAGAAGTGTGAAGTTGGCTTTTGAGAATTTTTTTACGATGGTTTCCCTAATTGGGGCTGGGGGTGGGATGTGGATGTCTAGGCTGATTAGCTTGTGGTCGGATCTGACCAACGAGGAATTGACCTCTGGTGTGGAACAGCGGTTTCCCATGTTGGTAATGACCAGGTCTAGGATATTGCTGCCCCTGGTGGGGGTGTGAATAAGTTGATCCAAGGCATTGGAATTTATGAATTCTAGAAAACGTTGAGCAAAAGAGTTGGTACATGAGTAGTTTTCCCAGTTAATGGTGGGGTAGTTGAAATCGCCCATTATTAGGGTGTTGGGTTGTACCCTAATACTTTCCAGTGTATCAAGAAATGAGGAGTGTGAATCCTGGGGCATGGTGGGGGGTCTGTAGCAAGCTACAATTTGGATTGCGGTCTTGCCCAGAGTTAGTTGCACTTGAATAATCTCGGATGCATTATGCTGTGCAACTAGCCTGGAGGTGTGGATATCCTTAATGAATATGGATACGCCTCCGCCTTTAGTGCTTCTTTCTGGGTTAGGTGGCCGAAAGGTGTGGTATGAATTGAAGCCTGGTAATGCAGGGGTGCTCTCTGGAACTTTGAACCAGGTCTCTGTCACTGCACAGATGTCAGTGTTCTCCATTTTAAGGAGTGCCTCGAGTGAGTGCATTTTGAGGTTTAGACTTCTAGCATTGAGTAGCATTACCCTCAGATTTTGCTTGCTTGTACCTGTTACGTTGGTGAATTTGTCATTTGAACCTTGCCTAAAAAAGGCACTATAGGGGTTGCAAGAGTCTTAGCCAGTATCCGAATCCTAAGGCGACAGGTGCAGGCCATCTCTGGCAAAGCATCGTGGACTGTCAATCATGTCGTCCCAGGCAGACAAATACTGGATCCCCTTAGAATGACACCAGAAGCTTAGCCAATTGTTGAAGTCAATCATTTTGTCCTTGTACTGTGATATCATTCTGGGTGATGGCAGGATGCTACTCAGGGTTAGGGTCATACCTGCCTGGGATACAAGATCGGAGAGCTCCTCCATGTCTCTTTTCATGTAGTGCAGGGAGGTACGTCTCGGGTCATTCACACCAACATGGACAATGACAGTGTCATATTTGTACTTATTGTGGAGTGACCTGAGTGCATGCGTTATGTGGCGGATCCTGGCACCTGACAGGCAGCTGACAGTAACTTTCTCCTTGTTTAGTCTAGTGAGTGGAACATCAGTGTGCCTGACTATAGAGTCACCTATGACTAGAGTGTTGGGTACATTGTTATGCCTTATGGGCTGTGGTTGAGTGGCACACTGAGTTTGTGGGCTGTGTGTCATTTGGGTTGTGTTGGGGGGGGTGGAGTTTGCTTGCATTTATGCTTTCGATGTCCCTGATGCTTGGGCAGGTTTTTAGTGAGAGCCTCTGCAAATGTAGGTGTGTGTTTTGTGTTTCTATGTGTGTGTTTTGGTGGTGTAGGTTTTGAGGGACTATGTGATGAGTGTGGTGCGGTGCAAGTGTTTACCTTCTCCTCTTGACTGTCTTGTCCAGTCTTGGGTGAAGAGAGCTTTGCTTCCAGTTTGGCTATATAAGTGCATCTCTCACAGGTTGTAGTGTTGGATGGTAGGAGGAGAGGGTTGTCTGTGTACGTGAGGCAATTGCTGCATTGCCCCAAGATGCCCAGATTCATCAGGTAGACAGGAGAAATCACTGGGAGCTGACCCTTAGACATGCCTGGATAAGTGCTTATTTATTAAGTACTAAAAACTGCTTTCCACTAGACAAGTGAGGAACGTTGAGTGCTGTAGTAATTTGCAGCTTATGTAGTGCTTACAATGAGTTCTGAACAAGTGCTGAGTTCAAAGAAACAGATTTGAGTGCTGAAACTAGAAAACTGGCTAGTTATAAGAAAAAAAAACTAAGCTAGAAGGCTTCCCTCCAACACAGAAGGGCTTGGGGGCTCAGAAGCCTACGGATAGTCTATACCACTTAACAGGAAAGGCAGGAAACCAGCTTAAATTTTTTTTTTTTCTGTTTCCCAGATGCTCTCTTTGTACACAGTAGGAGTGCCTGAAATCAGAATATGATCTCACTGCACTCAGTTAAGTCAGCAAATGAGATGGGCCCAGAAGGAGTATCCAAACACAAATCTACAAGAGGGGCGGGCAGTTTCAAGGCCACTAAGATTAGATGGAGAAACCTGAAGGTGTTCAAAGATTTGCTGATGGGATAACTGTAGTTTTTAGCTCAGCACCTGGCATTTTGTATGGGTGTGTATGTAATACTTTTACATTATAATCAATGCATTTGTCTGTGGGTGGGGATAAGCTGGCTTAGTACTTTTTTCCACTTTCCATGCCTATTGCTCTAGATTACACTCAAGCTAAAATTAAAACAGCTAGCATGCACCAGGTTGAATTTTGTATAAAAGTAGAATTTATTAGCTCATAAAAAAATATTAACTTAATGTTGAGTTTGCATCAGTTAATAAAAATGAACTTGCTGTACAACAGGAAAGTTGGAGGAAAAAACACCAAATTACTTACCACAATGCCAAGATATATTATAAGATGTAAATTACAACACTGTTCAGTGTAGAGAATAACATTTTGTGTCCATAAGTCCTTTGTTAGCATATTATTCTTATGTTCATAGGTTCATAGGTTCATAGGTTCATACTAGGCTATCTGCCCGAGGGCATTTATAAGCCTAGCCCATAGTTTTGTGGCTTACGCCTCCCCTTTAGGTAGGAGAAACTATGCCCATTATTTAGCTGTGCCTCTGTCTAGCAGTGACACTGAGGTAACCCCTGGGGTGTATCTGCGATCTCCCATCCATTGGTCAAGATTTCTCTTAAACAAGGCCAGCGAGGTGCTTTGCCTCACATAAACCGGGATTTTGTTCCACAGCATAGGGAGTCTTTGGGTGATGAATCTATCCCTCCAGCACGTCCTATTAATAACCGTGTCTAGGTTTAAGTCTCCGCCCTTGTGGCTCTGAGGGATCTAGATTTTTTGGGATGAAGCTTGTTCATCACGTCTGGGTTTGACATTGCGTTGTATGTCAGGCATAGGTCCCCTCTGAGCTAGCGGATTGCAACTGAATATAACTGGAGTTCTTTCAGTCGGGCAGCATAAGACAGATTTTTGAGACCCTTTATCCTTTTGGTGAGGAACTTTTGTGGCCTCTCCAGCTGCTGCAAGTGTCGGGTCAGGTACATTCCGAATGGGGCATTGTACTCAATCATTGGTCTGATGAGTGATGAGTATAGGGGACCATGACTTCCCTTGATCTGGATGTGAATCCCTTCATGATAAGGTGGGCAATGTAGAAGGTCTTCCTAACCACTTTAGCAATATGACTGTCGAATGAAAGGCTACTGTCAACCTGGGTTCCTAGGTCCCTAATAACTTCTTCTGTGTTCAGGGATTGCCACCTATTTGGTAGCTAGGGGTGACCTTATTTTTCCCGAAGGGTATGACTATGCATTTCTTGGCATTTAACTTAAGGCCATGGCTCTGGCACCAGTTATCCGTTTCTGTGAGACCCTTCTGGAGGATATCTGTGTCGGATGTGTTTTCAACTACGGCACCCAGTTTGCAGTCATCTGCAAACTTTGTCAGCCATAACCCTCCTGTGTTTGCTTGTACTTCAGAAAAGTAGATGCCAAACAAGAGTGGGCCCAGGACTGAGCCCTGTGGGACACCACTTGTGACAGGCTTTGAGTCTGACATGGCACCAGCAACCCTGACCCTGTGTGTTCTGTCGCTCAGCCAGTTTGCAACCCATCTTGTAATGTATGGGTTTACATTTAAGTTGATGAGTTTTTCAATGATACCCGAGTGGGGTATTGTATCGAAAGCCTTCGCCAGGTCTAGGTAGGCTGTATGGACTGCCTTTCCGTCATCAATGGCCTTGGTGACTGTTTCGAAAAAGTCGACCAAGTTTAGAAGGCATGATCTGCCTTTGACAAAGCCAAACTGGGTTGAATCCAAAGTCTGCAAATTCCCTATGTCTTTATTTATGAGATCCATTATGATCCTCTCCATGGCTTTGCAGATAAGGCTTGTCAAGCTAATGGGGGGGTAATTTCCAGGGTCGGTGGAAGCGCCTTTGTGGAGTGGGACCACAGTCGCTGTGCGCCATTCCTGGAATGCGTATCCGAGGCGAGACTAAGATTAAACAGCTGTCCTAACTGTGGATTTAATTCCTCGTTGAGTTCATGGAGCACACAGCCGGGGACACCATCAGGTCCCATGGATGCTGTGTTCTTTGCCTTGTTGAGAGCAGTTCTCACCTGGGCGTTAGAGATGTTTGGGGGCTACAATCATTTGGTATAGATATCTCTCCTTTAGGGGAGGGGAGAAGTTTGCACTGAACCTGTCAGCCAGTATGTTGGCAATGTCTGTAGGATCAGTAATCTTCACATCATTATGAACTAATTCTGAGCATATCTGGGAGTTTCCTCCTAGGTTTCTGACATAGCTAAAGAATGCCTTATGGTTGTCTTTAGAGTCCTTAGCTATTTTTCTCTCAAAATTAGCTTTGGATGATTTTATGAGAGCTCTCAGCTTTTTACTTATAGTGATCAGCTGTCTTACCTTTTAAGGATTTTGCTCTATCTTGTAGTAGCTTTCTCCTTTTGTTGTAGAGTTTGTTTATGGCTGGGGTCCACCAAACTGGACGCTTGCCTTTGGTACAAAGAGTCTTTGTTTTGCTTGGGATTGCCTGATCCATGCAGCCCTGCAGGTGCTGGTAGAAGGCATTTGTCAGTGATTCTGCGGTTTGAGTAATGTTAACCGCTGGCTCAGGGGCCTTAAAGGAGACCACACTAGTCTTTAGGAGTGTGAAGTCGGCTTTGGAGAAATTCTTTACTGTGGTCTTTTTCATTTGGGGTGGGGGGGGGATGAGGACCTCCAGCGAGATTAGTTTGTGATCAGATCTCACCAGTGAGGGGTATACTTCTGGCACTGAACATTGTGCTCCCATGTTTGTGATGATGAGATCAAGTATGTTCTCTCCTCTTGTGGGGATGGTGACTAGTTGTTCCATGGCATTTGAGTTTATGAATTCCAGGAACTTTTGGGCTAGAGTGTTTGGGCTTGAGTAGTGTTCCCAGTCTATATTTGGGTAGTTGAAGTCACCTAGTATGATGGTGGTTGGAGATACATTTATCCCCTCCAGTGTTTTCAGGAAGGCCATATGAGGTTCCTGAGTTTGCGAGGGTGGCCTGTAACATGCTACAATTTGCAGAGCAGTCTTGCCTATGGTTAACTGCACCTGGATGGTTTCCGATGCATCGTGCGATGCCACCAATCTTGAGGTGTGGGTGTCCTTGATGAATATGGATACCCGTCCTCCTTTCTTCTTGGTGTTGTCCGGGTTTTGAGGCGGAACTCATGATATGAGGTAAAACCTGATAGTGCTGGGGTGCTCTCAGGAGCCTTGAACCAGGTTTCTGTCACAGCACAGACATCGATGTTCTCCATACTGAGAAGGGCCTCGAGTGCGTGCATCTTGAGGTTGAGACTTCTGGCATTGAGCAGCATTACCCTTAGTTTTTTCTTTGTTTTGTTCTAGGGTGGTAGGTTTAGAATTTGAGCCTTGCCTAAAAAGGCACTATGGGGGTGGCAAGAGCCTTTGCCAGAATCCGGAATCCCAGGGTGACAAGTGCAAGCCGTCCCTTGGGCAGCGTGGCTTGTCCAGCATGTCATCCCAGGCAGACAGACATTGGATCCCCTTTGAATGACACCAGAATTTAAGCCAATTGTTAAAGCTGATCATCTTATCTCTGTATTGTGGCATCATTCTCGGTGAAGGTAGGATACTGCTCAAGGTCAGGGTCATACCTGCTTGGGCTACATAATCAGAGAGCTCCTCTATGTCTCTTTTCAGGTAGTCCAAGGAGTGCGTCTCAGGTCATTAACACCAGCGTGGACAATGATTGAATCGTACTTGTACCTGCTGTTGAGAGACCTGAGTGCATGTGTTATGTGGCGGATTCTAGCACCCGACAAGCAGCTTACTGTGACCTTCTCCTTACTCAGTCTGGTGGCGGGGCGTCAGTGTGTCTGACTATGGAGTCACCAATGACTAGTGTGTCTGGCATTGTGTTTGGCCTTAAGGGCTGTGACTGTTTGACACTCTGACTATGAGGTCTATGTGTTGTAGGTGTTGTGTTTTGAGGTGGTAGTTGTTTGCGTGTCTGCTTTGGTGGCCTCTGCTGTTTTGGTAGATTTTTGATCAGAGCCTCCGAGTATGTCTTTGTGTGTATATGTGTATGATTTGAGGTTGTGAGGGTACTATGTGAGACTGGGTCTATAGTGTATGTGGTGACCTTCTCATCCTGTCTGGTCTTGCCAGTCCTGTGTTGAGAGAGCTCAGCCTCCAGTTTGGCCGTATAAGTGCATCTCGCATGTATTTGTGTTTTGTGGGAGGAGGAGAGGGTTGTCTGTGTACATGAGGCAGTTGTAACATTGCCTCAATATTCCCAGGTTCACCAGCTGAGTAGGAGAGGACACTAGCAACTGATCCCTCGACATGCTAGAAGGAATAGACAAAAAACTTTAAAAGAGTTTTCGGGATGTGGGTGAGCAAGTAATGGGGTTTGCCTTTTTGGGGTACTAACTATACCTAGAGTGCTGTATCAAGGTGATAAGTACTGTAGGAGCAAGTGCTAGGTTTTACAGATAGAGTATAGTCTACTTGGAGTCAAGTAGAGATGATCTTTTTAGTTATAGGATACGCAGGTTAGATCAGTAGTATAGTTCAAGGAAGGTAGTTTTAAGGGAAAATTTGAAGAGTGGAATTTAGATGGGCCAAATAGTTTCAACTTTGCTAACTGCCGCTGCCCTAGTGTGCAACTGTGGCAACTCCGCGCTAAATCGCGCTAATGCGCGTTTAGCGTGTTTTATACCAGGGGGCTGGAAAAAGCTAGAAACTGGCCCCAAATGACCAATAAACTACTAGTTACTGTCTGAAACCTCACAAAACTGGACCAAAAGGCAGCTCAATGCTTCCCCCTCTCACTGGTAAGCAAGGTAACTTCCTTTCCCCCAAATAAGGCAAGGAAACAGTACACAGGAACCACAAACAAAGCCCAGGAATCAGCAAACTCTGAAACTGGACTAATCTAACCCAGTAAAGCAGGAAAAACAAGAGATTTTTTTTTTTTTTTTTTTCAAAGAACAGGCAGGTACAGCAAACACTTATAAATGCTATTAACCAGCTTTTACAGCTAACACAGAAGAAATGCTACAATACAGTTTATAAGTAACAAACAGAGATTATAAGTGCAAAATTAAGTTAAATGCAGAAAAAAACAGTTGCAATGTAACAGCAAGGCAGGCGAGATACAGTCGCTAGGTATTCAGATGATAAAAGCAACAAAAATACTTATTTATCAAGAAAAGTCGCTTTTTCAGCTCTCTGTAGCCTGGATAACTCTGCTGGCCCACGTGGAGTCTGTGCTGAGTAGGTACAAGCTGGAAAACACGCGTTTAGCGTGTTTTATACCAGGGGGCTGGAAAAAGCTAGAAACTGGCCCCAAATGACCAATAAACTACTAGTTACTGTCTGAAACCTCACAAAACTGGACCAAAAGGCAGCTCAATGCTTCCCCCTCTCACTGGTAAGCAAGGTAACTTCCTTTCCCCCAAATAAGGCAAGGAAACAGTACACAGGAACCACAAACAAAGCCCAGGAATCAGCAAACTCTGAAACTGGACTAATCTAACCCAGTAAAGCAGGAAAAACAAGAGATTTTTTTTTTTTTTTTTTTTCAAAGAACAGGCAGGTACAGCAAACACTTATAAATGCTATTAACCAGCTTTTACAGCTAACACAGAAGAAATGCTACAATACAGTTTATAAGTAACAAACAGAGATTATAAGTGCAAAATTAAGTTAAATGCAGAAAAAAACAGTTGCAATGTAACAGCAAGGCAGGCGAGATACAGTCGCTAGGTATTCAGATGATAAAAGCAACAAAAAAATACTTATTTATCAAGAAAAGTCGCTTTTCAGCTCTCTGTAGCCTGGATAACTCTGCTGGCCCACGTGGAGTCTGTGCTGAGTAGGTACAAGCTGGAAAACACGCGTTTAGCGTGTTTTATACCAGGGGGCTGGAAAAAGCTAGAAACTGGCCCCAAATGACCAATAAACTACTAGTTACTGTCTGAAACCTCACAAAACTGGACCAAAAGGCAGCTCAATGCTTCCCCCTCTCACTGGTAAGCAAGGTAACTTCCTTTCCCCAAATAAGGCAAGGAAACAGTACACAGGAACCACAAACAAAGCCCAGGAATCAGCAAACTCTGAAACTGGACTAATCTAACCCAGTAAAGCAGGAAAAACAAGAGATTTTTTTTTTTTTTTTCAAAGAACAGGCAGGTACAGCAAACACTTATAAATGCTATTAACCAGCTTTTACAGCTAACACAGAAGAAATGCTACAATACAGTTTATAAGTAACAAACAGAGATTATAAGTGCAAAATTAAGTTAAATGCAGAAAAAAACAGTTGCAATGTAACAGCAAGGCAGGCGAGATACAGTCGCTAGGTATTCAGATGATAAAAGCAACAAAAAAATACTTATTTATCAAGAAAAGTCGCTTTTCAGCTCTCTGTAGCCTGGATAACTCTGCTGGCCCACGTGGAGTCTGTGCTGAGTAGGTACAAGCTGGAAAACACGCGTTTAGCGTGTTTTATACCAGGGGGCTGGAAAAAGCTAGAAACTGGCCCCAAATGACCAATAAACTACTAGTTACTGTCTGAAACCTCACAAAACTGGACCAAAGGCAGCTCAATGCTTCCCCCTCTCACTGGTAAGCAAGGTAACTTCCTTTCCCCAAATAAGGCAAGGAAACAGTACACAGGAACCACAAACAAAGCCCAGGAATCAGCAAACTCTGAAACTGGACTAATCTAACCCAGTAAAGCAGGAAAAACAAGAGATTTTTTTTTTTTTTTTTTTTTTCAAAGAACAGGCAGGTACAGCAAACACTTATAAATGCTATTAACCAGCTTTTACAGCTAACACAGAAGAAATGCTACAATACAGTTTATAAGTAACAAACAGAGATTATAAGTGCAAAATTAAGTTAAATTCAGAAAAAAACAGTTGCAATGTAACAGCAAGGCAGGCGAGATACAGTCGCTAGGTATTCAGATGATAAAAGCAACAAAAAAATACTTATTTATCAAGAAAAGTCGCTTTTTCAGCTCTCTGTAGCCTGGATAACTCTGCTGGCCCACGTGGAGTCTGTGCTGAGTAGGTACAAGCTGGAAAACACGTTTAGCGTGTTTTATACCAGGGGGCTGGAAAAGCTAGAAACTGGCCCCAAATGACCAATAAACTACTAGTTACTGTCTGAAACCTCACAAAACTGGACCAAAAGGCAGCTCAATGATTCCCCTCTCATTGGTAAGCAAGGTAACTTCCTTTCCCCAAATAAGGCAAGGAAACAGTACACAGGAACCACAAACAAAGCCCAGGAATCAGCAAACTCTGAAACTGGACTAATCTAACCCAGTAAAGCAGGAAAAACAAGAGATTTTTTTTTTTTTTTTTTCAAAGAACAGGCAGGTACAGCAAACACTTATAAATGCTATTAACCAGCTTTTACAGCTAACACAGAAGAAATGCTACAATACAGTTTATAAGTAACAAACAGAGATTATAAGTGCAAAATTAAGTTAAATTCAGAAAAAAACAGTTGCAATGTAACAGCAAGGCAGGCGAGATACAGTCGCTAGGTATTTATGTGTCTCTTGGTCCTTTGGCAAGCACTGGAAAAATAGTCCTATGTTCTGTATCTACACTTTCTGTAGGAATTCAAAAACTGAAGGATAGTTCTTGCATATCTAAACTGGGTTCCATGTAGGTAAAATCCAGTTCAGTTACAGGTAGACATTGTGGGATACCTCTATGGCATACTACACCTTCCTTTACTCCAAAATTGGCCTGCTTTGCTGATTTGATCAGGTTCTGGATTAACAAGATGCCTTAGAGTGCATCTCAGTAAGCTGTCCATCAGCAAAGCTCTTTCAGAGTCTGTCTGCTTGTTAACTGTCAGCCAGGAGTAGTTCAGATATTCACTCATGATTCTTCATCATATTTGAATGTCTGAATCAGTTCCACTGCAGTATATATCTTGTAATAGCAGAGCGGATTTGGAATTCCTTTGGTCTGTGTGTGCTGTTGACTGAGTGCAGCCTTTGCCTCAGCTGCTGTCTTTCCATGGCACATTATTTCTTTGACTAATTATACGATGGAAAGATGAGGGCATTGTAGTCATTACTTTCTTCCACATTTGGTGAATTTTGTCACTCCATTCTGACCTCTTGAAACTTTAATGTGTTCGAAACAGGATGGTTTATACTTGTTGATGGCACCGTTTTTGTTTGTGTTGAAAACAGGTGCTCATTGCAGATATCCAGAAGTTGAGACTGTGTTTTAGTATTGGGTTACTTGTTTATTTCTGAGCAATCTGGGGGGTGTTTTTACTAGGTAAACAAACCTTAATTGCATGCACTTAATGAAGCAGGGACACAAATGTTTTAAATGTTATGGCTTCATGCCCTTCTTTTTCAGTATTTTTGTTGCATACCATTACAAGATATGCCAGGAACTGCAAGATTAATGCACAACAGTTTATGAAGGCAGAATACATAAATGCAATTAAGACATGGTAGCAAAGGCAGTATGCATGTAATACTCCATGCCATTTGTGAATATAGTTGAGGGCTGCCAGCCTAGCCAGATAGACTTTTGTAGATAATTCTGTCATTTGTAGCTATTAATGTAAACCACAGGCTTGTTCTCTTAAATGTGAAAAGACTGCATTGAATATTAAACTTCCAAAAATGTAACAACAGTGCACTTTGCTGTAAGAAAGCTAAGTCAAGCATTTTATGACTGTCTTTGATGTCAAAATTCGGAGCTGATATGTCTGGATGAAGGAATTCTGCCTATTGTTTTGTGGCCAGAGTTAATGGCTAGAATTTGCATGTATAAATGTCCTTTACTGCTTTGGTTTATGACCAGATGTAAAGAATGTAAGCGTAGTTTCTGTTAGCCTGGGAACAGCAGAGAAGTGTGAAGAATGATGTCATGTGAAGCAGCTCTGTGTTATCAATTTAAAGAGAGAATCAGAGAGCATTAGAGCATTTTGTCTTAAGAACATCCAGCATCACCAGCACTGCTTTGCTCTATGTGCAAGGTATTTAGAACCGTGTTTTCTCTTAGAAATAGCTAGGAATTAGGAAGATTAGACCCAAGTGTTTTTCTGTGTTGATGTCAGAACTTTTCTACGGTATTATTTTAAGTATTTCTCTGTGATCTCTGCATGTAAATAGGGAAACCAGGCCAGGAAAGTGATGCTCACATGTAGGGGTATCTGACTGCTGTAGAGCAGTGGGGCCAGACTGGTTCATCTGTTGCCTTTTCCTCACTCATATAATGAATCCCTGCAGCAGTGATCCTGCTGCTTGAACATGTAATGTTCTGGTGGGTATACTTGTGCAGCTGTATACCTTTATGTTACTTTCTTTTTAACTACTTTTATTTTACTGTGTACTTTGCTTTTATGTTCACAGGTCCTGGCATGGGTGCCCCATTGGTTTCTGTGGCAGTTGTGGCTCGAACAGTAGCCCAGCTATGGAATAAGCCTCTCTTAGGAGTAAACCACTGTATTGGGCACATTGAAATGGGCCGTCTTATTACTGGAGCCAAGAATCCTACTGTCTTATATGTCAGTGGAGGAAACACCCAGGTATATAGATATTTTTTCTTCTTTTTCCCTTTCCTTTTGCTGTGATAAATCTTGTGTTACCAGGCCAACTATAGCATCATAGGTTATTGTAGCAGCTGCGGAATCAGTCTAGTAAGGAGGCGATCCTCCCCATTGTAGGATGGTGCATAATTGCTAAACCATATAAAATGGAAATGAATTTCTAGGTCTGTAGAACACAAAGAAAGCTAAATGGATTGGCTAATACCTCTACTTTTACTGTAGAGTTGTGTCTGTGTGCATTTGTTTGCCTATGTTTGTAATGGCCTCCCTGGTCTTTCATTTGTATGAAATTTATTCCTGGATATTACAGCTTCATTGCCAATTATAGTTCTGTCTGACTTGCTTAGGATTCTAGGGCAGGGGAGATCCATTAGTAGTCTGTTAGAGTGCCTTTTGTTGGTTTTCTGGTTTGAGGTTTCACAGCCAGTGTTCATCCATGTTAGGCAGGAAGAGTTTTCCTTGCATAGCTGGTGTCCCTTCACTGTGGAGGGTCATCCTTGCTGGTTATTTTGCTTGGGAACTGAGTGGCCAAGGTTCCCTCTTACTTGGGTTGCTTTGGCCTCATACTTCATGGATGGAGGTAGCAAAAGGGACATGTACTGTGTCTGTGTGTAGTCTCTAGGGCGCCAGGCAAAGAAATCTAACATGGTTTTGTGCAGAGCAATGCTGCTAGGTTTGGAATACTCTAGCAGCTGATTGTGGTAGCTTCAGAGCAGATCATGTCTGTCACTCACACAATTGGTGATTGTCCAAGTGCATTTTAGGAGGTTGCATCTCATGTCCCTCCTTGCACAGTTACTTATTGTTCTGTGTCATGTATTTTGGGTACCTATTTCTTTTTGCTGTGGGCTCCTTTTATGTCCATAGGGAAGATATTGATCATTCCTACCATCATGGCCAAAGCCTCTTTTTGTAGTTCTGTGCTACCAGCTTCTGACAGGGTATGGTCAGTGGAGTGTGGAGTTGCTTGGAAGCTTTCCACATATTTTGGTCCCCTCAAATTATCTGTGGTATGATTCCAGTTATACTCATTTAGGGGTAATATTTAATTATCGACCATGGGATGAGTAGGACTGATCTCTAACCAAATGGGATACATTAATTTGAGAAACAAAAGGGAAATTTTCTAATCTTAAAATGACCTACAACTGCAGCTAGCCTAGTACTTGCCTGTGAACCTATGTGCTCAAATGGATGAAGTTCTCCATGTGGACAGTGGTTGTTTCATGAATTTTTAGTTGGCTTCACTATTTATTTTGTGCCTTTTGTTTAAGACTTTATCCCACTTAGGGGCCAGGACAAGTCATATCCTTGGTTCCTGATTGAAGGTTTAGTATAGAAGTTCATTTATAGCTGTTTTTGTAGCCTTTCCCTATAAAGATTGCTTCTTTTCTTATTCCTTTAGGTTCTTGAACTTTCTGATCAACAGGTGTTTCTGTTAGTGTCCTTTAGATCAATAATTTTTTTGAGAGTCCCCCCCCAATAGTTTCTTCCTTCTTAGCAACTCTGACTTCTTTTGATGACCTGGTTTTTCAGTTACTGTTGAGAAAACAGGGTGGGATTTTTGGTCTTTTCCCCTTATCTACTTAGAAAGCTTCCTCTTCTCCTGTACTGGTCCTTTTCCTGGTTCTTTGCAGAGCATGGGAACCAAGAGGAATGACTAACTCCTCCTCTTCTGTGATCTGTGGGAACTTCAGAGGGGTCATTTGCCTAGAAGGTTATGTTTCCAGGTTGCCATACTGGTACTTAATCTTCTTTTGCCCTGAGATTGGGAGGATGACTTTTGACTACATCCACCCATTGTGGACTTGGGGGCAAGCAAGATCTTGATGCCTTTTTACGTATTCTTCCCACTGTTCATGGCCATGGTTAGGCCTTTCTTCTTTATGAATAGCGGTTTCCAGTGGCCCTGATAACTGCAATTCTTGGGACCTTACAACACTTACTTTTAGGCTACTGTCCTTTGGGTTTCGGGATCAGGCCTTCTGGTTAGGGGTTACCCAGTACTTGGTCTGTTAGATCTTGTTGCGGCATCTGGCTCCTGCCTTGCTTGTTGTACTGCTTGAAATTCAACATAGCCTTAGAACCTATCAGGGAGGGTTCTTAATATTACATATTTTCTTAGCATTTCAGTTGGACTGTAACTAAAGATTCTTGTTACTGAGTCACAGAACTTCCACCTGTCACCTTCTCCTTGTGTGTGTGGGTTCACCCATTCACCTAAGGTACCTTGAGTTCCGTGTTGGTTATTAGGAAGTGCCACACTTGCATGTTACTTGTTGACAACAAGGGGATGTCAGAATGGATGCTGGTACTCACTGGTGTCTGTGGAGTAAACTGGAGGATGCAAGGGATAAGTGAGCTTACGTAGCTGATGTGTGATGCCATAATGAGTTGTTCTGAGAATGCAAACTTCAGAAATGTTGTATTGAATGCTGATTGGTGGAGAGGATGAACCCGACCAAAGGACTCATTGAAGAAGATTATCTTCATATATCGGCTATCTGTTGTTGCACCTTTTGTTGGGTTACTGAAAAGCATACCTAACCTGCTAGCACAGAAGAAAGGCACACATCTGTAACATATTCAGGTTATCTTAACAAATAATCCCATGTGATAAGTCCGACTGAGTCTGGAGACCATTTTGTTACCTTTTCAATGTCTGTACTCTTTGGTGGTAATGGACTACAACAACAAGCTTAGCTCTGCGCATGCTAAAGTTGATGTATTCTTCATAGGTAAATGGGACATAACAGTATGTATCGATGGCGGGTAAACACTCTCCTACCAGTCCTGAAATAACTGCAAGAGAACAGTGCCACCAAAAGAATCCAGACCCTGCTTCGTACAAAATCCAGAAGTGCCACTATGGGACTGGTCATTAGGATCTTTAGGATACCACTCCCTGTAAGGGGGAAGACTTCATGCTTCATTGTGCAGCTTATTGTCCACATTGGCTTTTTTAGGAGATGAGTAGGAACATCATTATTAACCTGACCACATGTAGAAAATGGGGTTATTGCATCAACTGTCATTAGCTGTGTTGGAGATTCAGTGCCACTCTCCTACCTTGTCTCTTGCAGTCCATCCATATCTGGATATTCTCATTTCCTTTTGCCTTCCTTCTTGTCTCTCCCAAATTTTCTTCACTAAATTGTCGTCTTTCCTGCATATAGTCCCAAACCACTGACAAGTCTTCTCTGACCTTCTAAAAAGACACTATGCTGATAGTTTTTGCCAGTATCCGGAAGCCAAGTAGTGACAAGTGCAAACCATCTCTGGCAAAGCATTGTGGTTTGTTGATCATGTCTTCCTAGGCTAATGGATATTGGAGCCCCTTGTTGTCACACCAGAAACTAAATCATTTGTTGCAATTCAAACATTTTTTGCTGGTACTGTGGCATCATCATTGGTGAAGGTAGGATGCTACTTATGGCCAGATTCAAATCTGCTTGGGACGCACATTCAGAGAGCTCCATCATGTTTCTCTTTATATAGTCCAGTGAGGTGTGTCTTGGGTCATTTTACACTTGTACGGACTATGACTGTGTCATATTGGTACTTGTGGTTTAAACACCTAAGTGTATGTGTGATCTGGCTCCAGACAGACCACTCACTGTGATCCTCTTCTTGTTTAGCCTGGTGAAGGGGACATCAGTATGTGGGAATTATATATAGAACATAGGGAACTTTACTGGCAAATAATGTTGGAAGCCAATAGGTTCCCTGGTATGAATGAAAATTTGTCCCTAGTTCCTGTTTTAAAAATTAGGGCTGCTAAACTTTGAATTGCAATAATTTATATGTCCACTAGAGGGAGAACTGGTTGTCACTGTAACAATTTGATTATTTATGTATAATTTTATAATGTCTTTTTTAAAAGGTTTTAATAAATTATTTTAATAAAATATTTAATCTTAATAGTATTTATTTAAATGTTGTTATAATATTTAAATTTATCTAGATAATATTGGATAGGTAATATATTTCTATACATTTATTTGTTACTATATTGTTGGAAATTGCATAATGGAATGTGATTTTTTTATTGGTCGATAGCTAAATGAGGAAGATATTTAAATAGACTAGATTTTTATGTGTTGTTTTATCTTGATGGTCAGTGAAGGATGAAAACGTATTTACAAGTGTAACGTTTATGTGCTGTATACTTTGAGCTGCTGGATAAACCACTTTCGAGTATTGGTTTCCTTCCTGAGTGCATTTTTCTGTTTTTTTTTTTGGCTTTGGTTTGGGCATGTTGCATTTTTTGTGGAGGACATCAGTACGTCTTACATATGGGCTTGGAAGCAGGGCTACTATGATTTTCAGTTGTGTTGTGTGAGGTGCTGCCTTTTTTTTAGTGTGCCCAGGGCCACAAGATATGCTTTTAAGGAGATCTTGAAGGTTTAGGTAGATTGCAAGTGAGTACTTCTACTTATGTAGGTCTGTGTGTTTGTTCCTTAGTGTTGCTAGTGAGTGTTTTGGGTGTAGTGCTGATAACCTGGTTTGCAGTTTATGTGTGGGTGTGTGAGAGCTTTTCCCTCTAATGACATTATGTATCTACATCTCTCACACACTGTGTTTGTTCTAAAATTAAATGGTTGTCCGTGAACATGAGGAAGGTACTACACTGCCATAGGATGCCCATATCTACCAGTCCAGAAACAGAGATGACAGTAAAATGCCTGTCCATTATACCAGATCCTCAGTAGATGGGAAGGAGTAGGCGACAGTCACTTAAAGGTGTAAGTGAGAGTGTTCAGCAGTGTACTATTAGATGACGTTCAGTGGTGCTGCCCTCTACACAAACTGACAGCTCTTCATGAAGCTGTGAACAGTGGGAGACTGGACAGCATTGCCTATGTAGGATTTTAAACTGGAAAGGTATGTGCATTCTACATTAGGTTGTTTTTACAATCTAATAAAAAAGAGTTTTATATTGTTGCCTTCGAGTGCTGGTCCCTTCATTTTCCTTATTTATATATAAGGCATGGGTAATCACATTTGCGCATCTAGCAGGATGAAAGACTTCTACACAGTTAAGTCCGTAGGCCAGTCAGATAAACACACAATAAGCCTTCCACCAGCAGTTTCCAACTCAGATGAGTTGAATCAGCCCTCTCCTCAGCAAAAAAAGTCTTCACGTAAAGCAAACTGGTTTTGAGCTCGATTTTGTAGTAACAAATGCTTTACAACAAAAGGTAGAACTCATGCAGTGTCAGTAATCCTTGAAAATAAGTTCATAAAACCTGAGAAATGTTCACAAATACAGCAAAAAGTGCACAAAGGTAGGAGAACTTTGTAAAATTTATAAATATTTTGGCAAACTCAGAACAGCTTTTGCAGTATCAGCGGAGGTTAGGAAATCGGAATACTGTTAAAACAAAGAGGTGTACAGTAATAAACAGATGGCACTTTAACAAGTGGAGGCTGAAAAACCGTGATAAATTCAACCAAATCAATAAATGCAGCACAGAAGTGTTAAATAGCACTTAGAGGAAGTGCAAAAATACTTAAATTAACTTTTTAGGTTCACAGAAAGTTTTAGAAGCAATTTAAGGTCAGATGTCTAAGCCAGGCACAGAGAAGCTCTGAATAAATGAGTGGCACCATTACTTAAATACATTAAGGAGCTGTGCAAAGCACAGCAGCTCACATGTGACTGCAGTTCTGTCCTATGCTTTTATTTAATTATTGTACTTGATCCCTTTTTTATTGTACCAGTCCCTTGTCTTGAACTAGTGCTGGAGATTGCATCACCCATGTGTCCCTTTTTAAGTTGTGTTTTGCATGTGGAGTTTTGTGACCACAGTGCTTGTGCATCTACTTACAATTGTTGTACTGCACCTACTAGTCTTGTGACACCAGTGCCTGTATCCTGTGCTGGCACTATTTCACTTTTGAGATGTTATACTATACTTTCTAGTCCTGTGGCACCATGTGTCAGTACCTTGAACCATTTCTCTATTATTGTATCACTTTTAAATTGTAGCAGTACAGTTAATAGTCTCATGACTCTCATGCCTGCAGCCTGTATCATTACCTGTTCTGCAACATTGTATCACTTTTAAATTGTAGCAGTACAGTTAATAGTCTCTTGACTCTCATGCCTGCAGCCTGTATCATTACCTGTTCTGCAACATTGTATCACTTTGAATTATTGAAGTATACTTACAGAACTTACGGCACCACTGTTTATATATCCTGCATCTTCCTACTTTGTTATGCTATGTCTGTAGTTTCTGATGCTGCCTTATCAAACTACTTGTATAGTATTTGGTTTTCTCCCTCATTACATTAGGTGACACCCATCTGAAGTCTCACTTGTACCACTGCCAACACTGTTAGACTGTACAGCTAATTTCCTCTCATTACTGTCTGTACAGCATCTGAACTACAATTAATATATGTCATTTGGCATAGTGCCCTGAATTATTATTGACCCCCCCCCCATCAGATTGGTTAGCTCTGTTGGTGTAGTACCCATTCTTACTGAACACTTCGCATATATCATAACACCTCAGTCTGTCCTTAAATCACATGCTCCTGGCCTACTGCCATTACGTACTTTGAGACATTGTAGCAGCTGCCTCATATTCACTGGCAACACTTTGTAGGTATCTAACACTACAAGAGAGGTGCAAACTTGGGAGTCATACAAGTCCTTCCATTGTTTCCTTGTAAATTGCTTTTCTGGTCTTTCTTCCAAATCTGTTATAAACTTATCTTCTTACAGTTATCATGCAGTATTGTATATGCCCTAGTAATTATCCATTGTTAACAGCAGCTTCTGTTCTAGATTTGACTAAAAATTCTACCAGAGCAGTTCTTTCACTTAGAATGCCTCTGTACCTTTCTCTTTGCCTATACTACGATATCAGTCCTTGGTATGGAGTGCAGTCTGTAACCTGTAATCCAAACTTCTTCTTGGCCTCATCCCAGTCTGTTACCCTTTATATTTGCTTCCAATGTTTGTTTCTTGTGCCAGTTTTCTCCAGTAAATTCCAGCCCCCTTTTGTCAGTTTGTTGCCCCTCTACTAGTAGTTATCCTTGCTGGCAAAATCTCTCTTCTGTATTCCTGTATTGGCTTGGTTCTCAGAATATTTTCTACAGCTTTATGGATATAATACTCTGGTTAAGAATCTGCATCCAAAGTCCACCTTACTTCTTACATCTTCAACCCCCACTTTAATTTTTTTGCTTCTGATCCTTCATGTATCCTCCTAATTAGTCTTATTGCATTGAGGAATACAAATGCTTTTATTGCCCCACTCATAATAATCCAGCGTACTCTGTTGAATGCTTTCTCTGCATAAAGACCCACCAACAGAAGAGGTGTTTTCATATATTCTGCTTTCCTCTGGATCATCATTGATGTCCTTCCATATCACTGTTGTACTATTCATAGCATAAGGGATCTCTTAACAAGGATCAACAACATCCAGCCAGTATACCAAAGCCTTTAGTACTTAGGCATTGCATAGGTTCATAGGATACTAGGCTATTGGCCTGGAGGCCCTTATAAGCGTAGCCACAAATTTCACCCATGTTCCCTCAAAGTCAGCACATGTTTCCCTTGTCCAGCAGGGGCATAGGTGGGATCTCAGGGGTGTATTTTATGGTTCCCATCCAGTCGTCCAGGTTCCTCTTAAAGAGGGTTAGGGAGGTACTCTGCTTGGCATGGAGAGAGAGTCTATTCCACAGATGGGGGAATCTTTGGGACACGTATCTATCCCGCCAACAAGTTCTATTAATGTTGCAGACCAGTTTAAGGCCTTGCATGCAGGTTGCGCGAGTGGAGGTTGTCTTACGGATATGCAGCAGCTCCATCAAGGCTGGGTCTGAAATGGCCTTGTATGCCAGACACAGGTCACCTTTGAACAGTCTGTATGAGAATGAGTAGAGGGACAAGGCTTTTAGCCTGTCTGTATAAGATAGGTGTTTTGAGACCCTGGATTTTTCCTGGTCAGAAACCTCTGTGGTCTCTCCAACTGCTGCATGTGCTTGGTAAGGTACATGCCGAAGGGGGCATTGTACTCGATAATGGGTCTGATAAGGGAGGAGTACAGGGATGTTATGACCTCCTTGTTCCTGGGTGAAATACCCTTATTTATGAGGTGGGCCATGTAGAAAGCCTTCCGTATAACAGAGGCAACGTGGTGGTCAAAAGTCAGGTTGCTGTTAACGTGGATGCCCAAGTCCCTCATGACTGATTGCATGCTTAGTACATTGTTATTAATGTGGTAAATGGTGTGGATGACATTTTCCCCAAGGGGGTAATGATGCATTTCTTGACATTCAGTTTGAGGCCATGCTTCTAGCACCAGTCATTAGTTTGGGTAAGACCCTCTTGGAGGGTGTTCACATCACTAGGGGAATTAAGACAGCGCCCATCTTGCAGTCCTCTACAAACTTGGTCAGCCACAGACCACTGGTTTTGGCTTGCACCTCAGAAAAGTATATCCCAAACAGTAGAGGCCCCAAGACCGATCCTTGGGGTACACCACTTGTTACGGATCTACTACTAGAGGTGGCTTCCCCTAGTTTGAATGAGTGGCTCTATCAGTGAGCCAGTTAGCTACGCATCTGGTAACGTATGGGTTGATGCCTAGCTGGGAGAGTTTTATCTATTATGCCTGAGTGGGAAATAGTGTCAAAGGCTTTGGCTAGGTCAAGGTAAGTGGTGTGCACCGTCTTCACCTCATCTATGGCTTTGGTGACTGTTTCGAAGAAGTTGACCAAGTTTAACAGGCATGATCGCCATTTGACAAAACCAAACTGTGTGGGGTCAAGCGTTTGGAGGTTGCCAATGTCCTTGTTTATAAGGTCCATGATAATGCATTCCATGGCCTTGCAGATCAGGCTAGTTAGGCTAATGGGCCTATAATTGCCTGGGTCAGTGGACGCTCCATCTTTGTGTAGAGGGATGACAGTGGCTGTACTCCATTCAGCTGGGATGAAGCCGGTGCTCAGGCTTTGGTTGAATAGGGTATCCAGTGGAGTTGAGAGCTCATGCATGAGTTCATGTAGGATACAGCCAGGGATGTTATCGGGTCCTATGGAGACTGCATTCTTTTTGCCTTTGAGAGGGCATTAAGGACCTGCAACCTGGCGATGATGGTGAGAGGGCAGGTGCTGGGGATGTCCTGGTTTACTGATGGGGGGGACAGGGGGGAGAAGTTTTCACTGAACCTGTCTGCCAGCAGGTTGGTTATATTTATGACTTTTGTGTAAGTGGTGTTATTGACCACCAGTTCAGAGCAGATTTGGGTGTTGCCTTTGAGATTGCGGACATATGTGAAGAAGGCCTTGTGATTGTCCTTGGTGGATGTGGCCAAGTTGGACTGGAAGTCAGGCTTAGAGGATTTCACCAGTGACCTTATTTGCTTGTTCAGACAAAGGAAAGAGTGCTTCCAACTTGGCACCTCCTCCTTTTTGGCCCTGGACATCAATTTTTTCCTTTTATTATAGGGTTTATTGCTGCTGTCCGCCAGACAGGTTTACTCTTCCTTGAAGAAGATTATTTGGTTCTGTCGGGTATTGCTGAGTCCATACAGCTATGTAGGCGCTCATATAGTTTTTTGGTGTAGGCTTGGACATTAGTGCTAGTTCCAACTGAAGGGATGGTGGCTGTGAAGCTGCTTATACCTGCTCTGAGGAGATTGTAGTCAGCTTTGGAAAAGTTTTTTCGTTTGACCCTGATCGGGGGTCAGGGGAGATGGGGACTTCAAAAGTGATCGCTTTATGGTCTGATCTTACCAAGGAGGATGACACTGTAGGAGTGCTACAGTGGCTACTCATGTTGGTTAGGACCAGGTCCAGGATATTTTCACCTCTTGTAGGGGTGTCAACCAACTGAACTAATGCATTGGTGTTGACGAAGTCGAGGAATCTCTGGGCATTCATGTTTGGGCTAGAATAGGTCTTCCACTCTATGCTTGGGTAGTTTAAAGTCACCCATGATCAGGGCAGAGGGTTGAATCTTGATGGATTCAAGTAAGTCCAGATAGGTGTCCTGAGTCATGGTTGGGGGTCTGTAGCTAGCTATTATTTGAATAGGTGTTTTGTCAACAGTTAACTGCACTTGGAGTGTCTCCTGTGTGTCATACTGTTTGACCAGCCTGGAGGTGTGTATGTCTTTGATAAATATTGAAACTCCACCTCCTTTGGCTTTGTAGCCCTCCATTTGGGGTCTGAAAGTATGGTAGGATGAGTAACCTGGCAAGGTTGGGGTGCTCTCCACAGCTCTGAACCAGGTTTCAGTGACTGCACAAATGTCAGCATCCTCCAGGACAAGGAATGCTTGCAATGAGTGCAGTTTCATTCTAAGACTCCTAGTGTTTAGCAGCATGACCTTTAAATTTAGTTTAGAATAATTTTTCATGTTAATTTTGTGCTCATGACTTTGCATAAAAAAGGCACTGTGGGGGATGCAAGAGCCTTTGCCAGAATCCTATAGCCCTGGGAGACGGATGAAGGCCATCTCTCGAAAAGCATCGTGGTCTGCAAATCACATCCTTCCAGGCTGTCAGGTACTGGATTCCCTTGGAATGACACCAGAAACTAAGCCAATTGTTAAAGTCAGTCATTTTCTGTTTGTATTGAGGTATCATTCTGGGTGATGGTAGGATGCTGCTTAAGGCTAGGGGCATACCTGCCTTGGCACGCACATTCAGCGAGTTCAATCATGGCTGTCTTCATATAGTCCAGAGAGGTGGGTCTAAAGTCATTCACACCAACATGGACTATGACAGAGTCATATAACAGTACCTGTTGTTAAGAGACTTGAGTGCTTGCATGATATGGAGGATTCTAGCACTTGACAAGCAACTTACTGTGACTTTCTCCTTGTCTAGCTTGGTAAGGGGCACATCTGTGTGTCTCATGATAGTCTCCTATGAATAGTATGTTGGGTTTGTGGTTGGGCCGTCGAGGATGAGAGACACAGACGTGTGTACTATGTGTGATGCTTGGTGCTGTGCTTTGCGATGTGCATGTATATTTTTGCTTCGGAGGTCTGTTTTGTTTAGGTATTTATATATTTATTTATTTATTTTACATTTGTTAACCAGGAAAGTCGAACTGGATACATATCCATTTTCAGTGGAGGCCCGAGGAGAAAAGCTCCAGAAGTACAAATTATATTTAACAAATACAAAATACAATTAACAGTATAATAACAGATCTGAAGTAGTTTACTTCATTTGATCTTCAACCTGTGGGTACCGGATCCGTATCAGATCTGAGCCGGCAAGTTCACTAGCATCTGCTCCGAGCTCCTCCCCTTACCCATAATACACCTCCACTACCTTCCAACCCCCAGATCTCATTTGCCATGGCTTGCCTGAAGCATCGTGATCTGAGTTTGTGAGTTGGGTTATAGGTTCATAGGTAGGTACTAGGCTATTGGCCCTAGGGCCTATATAAGCCTAGCCAAAAAGGTACCCTGGCTTTCGCCATTCAAGAAATGATTTTCCTGTGACACTGTTGAGCAGAGCTATAGAAGTGATCCCCGGGGTGAATTTCCTATTTCCCATCCAATTATCAAGATTTTTCTTGAAGAGTGCTAATGAGGAGCTTTGTTTGATATAGATAGGTAGCTTGTTCCAGAGTATGGGGAGTCTCTGGGGCAGGAATCTATCCCTCAAGCATGTTCTGTTTATTGTGGTGACCAGATTTAGGTCCCTAGAGCATGTAGCTCGGAGGGATTGGTATTTCTTTAAGTGAGCATGTCCAACAGCTCTGGGTTTGACATAGCTTTGTATGTTAGGCAGAGATCGCCTCTGAGTAGGTGATATGCGACGGAGTAAAGCTGGAGTTTTTTGAGACGGTCTGCGTAGGGCATCTGTTTGAAGCCTATAAGCATCTTTGTGAGGTATTTCTGTGGCCTTTCCAATTGTTGTAGATGTCTTGTGCGGTACATACCAAAAGGGGCGTTGTACTCTGTAATGGGTCTGAGTGACGAGTAGATGGGAACAATGACCTCTTTTTTTCCTGGATGAGAAACCTTTTGTGATGAAGTGTGCCATGTGGAAGGATTTCTTGACTACTGTGGTGTGGTGATGTGATTATCAAAGGAGTGACTACTGTCCACCTGTGTCCCAAGGTATCACACTTTCGGGTGTTAAGTAGACTACCACCTATGTGGTAGTTCATGGGTACAGAGTTTTTACCAAAGGAGATGACAATGTACTTTTTTACAATGAGCTTGAGGCCATGACTTTGACACCAGGCATCTGTATCAGTGAGGCCCTTTTGTAGGATGTCCACATCATTAGGAGTTTCGATTATGGCTCCTAGTTTGTAGTCATCTGCGAACTTTGTTAGCCAAAGACCTTCTGTGTTGGCCTGTACTTCTGAGAAGTAGATACCAAACAGGATAGGACCCAGGACTGAACCCTGTGGTACTCCACTTGTCACTGGTCTGAAGTCTGATTTGGAGTCTGCTACTTTCACAGTGTGGGTTCTGTCAGTGAGCCAGTTGGTAACCCATCGTGTGACATAGGGATTTATACCGAGTTTAGTGAGTTTATCTATAATTCCAAAGTGGGGGATGGTGTCAAAAGTCTTGGCGAGATCTAGATAGGCTGTGTGAACTACCTTACCCTTATCTACAGCTTTGGTGACTGCCTCAAAGAAGTCTATCAGGTTTAGGAGACATGATCTGCCTTTTACAAACCCGAACTGGGTAGGGTCCAGAGTTTGGAGATTACCAGTGTCTTTTTTTATAAGTTCCATGATGATACTTTCCATGGCCTTGTAGACCAGGCTTGTCAGGCTAATGGGGCGGTAGTTCCTGGGGTCTGTGGTGGCTCCCCCTTTGTGGAGCGGGATAACAGTTGCTGTGTGCCATTCAGTGGGCACAAAGCCTGAGGTGAGGCTATGATTGAACATGGTACTTAAGTGGGGTGCCAGTTCATTCTGTAGTTCGTGTAGAACGCAGCCTGGGATGTTTGTCAGCCGTGATTCCAGGAACTTTGCATTCTTCTGGTATAGAGATGGGTCCTTTAAGGGGTGAGGGGGGGTAAAAGTTAGCACTGAACCTCTCTGCCAGGATGTTGGCAGTATCAGTTGGTTCTGTATATTTAGTGCCATTGTGCTGTAACTCAGAGCAGATCTGAGTGTTGCCATTGAGATGCTTGACATAGCTATAGAATGCTTTGTGGTTGTCTTTAGAATCAGTGGTGATTTTGTTTTCGTAACTAGCTTTGGAGGATTTTTTGAGGGATCTCAGCTTCTTACTGAGGCTAACCAGAGAGTTCCTCCACTTATGGGGATTTTACTTTTTTTTTTTTTTTTTTTTTTGCAACAGTTTCTTTCTTCTGTTGTAGAGTTTGTTTATGACAGGGGACCACCAAATTGGCTTAATTTTTTGGAGAATAGCATCTTGGTTCTGTTAGGGACAGCACGATTCATGCACTCGTGTAAGTGCTTATAAAGTGTGTTTGTGTAGGATTCAGCAATTGTACGTCTATTGTCTGTCTGCATGGGTGTTGCGAAGTTTGCCATGTCTGTCTTAAGCGTGAAGTTGGCTTTGGAGAAATTTTTTACAGTAGTTTCCCTAGCGGGGGGTGGGATGTGGATGTCTAGGGTGATTAGCTTGTGGTCGGATCTGACCAACTTGGAATTGACCTTTGGTGTGGAACACCAGTCATCCATGTTGGTAATGACCAGATCTAGGATCTTGCTGCCCGTGGTGGGGCTGTGGATAAGTTGATCCAAGGCGCTGGAATTTATGAATTCCAGAAAACGTTGAGCAAAAGAGTTGGAACAGGAGTAGTTTTCCCAGTTAATGGTGGGGTAGTTGAAATCGCCCATTATTAGGGTGTTGGGTTGTACCCCAATATTTTCCAGTGTATCAAGAAATGAAGAGTGGGAATCCTGGGGCATGGTGGGGGATCTGTAGCAAGCTACAATTTGGATTGCGATCTTGCCCAGAGTTAGTTGTACTTGGATAATCTCGGATGCATTATGCTGAGCAACTAGTCTGGAGGTGTGGATATCCTTAATTAATATGGACACACCTCCGCCTTTAGTGTTTCGGTCCAGGTTAGGTGGCCGAAAGGTGTGGTATGAATTATAGCCTGGTAATGCAGAGGTGCTCTCTGGAGCCTTGAACCAGGTGCCTGACGCTGCACAGATTTCGATGTTCTCCATTTTAAGGAGTGCCTCGACTGAGTACATTTTGAGGTTTAGACTTCTAGCACTGAGTAGCAATACCCTCAGATTTTGCTTGCTTGTACCTGTTATGGTGGTGAAATTGTCATTTCAACCTTGCCTAAAAAAGGCACTATAGGGGTGGCAAGAGCCTTAGCCAGTATCTGGAATACCAAGAGCAACAGGTGCAGGCCATTTCTGGCAAAGCATTGTAGTGTGTCGATCATGTCATCCCAGGCAGACAGATACAAGATCCCCTTAGAATGACACCAGAAGCTTAGCCAATTGTTGAAGTCAATCATTTTGTCCTTGTACTGTGGTATCATTCAGGATGATGGCAGGATGCTACTCAGGTTTAGGGTCATACCTGCCTGGGCGAAAAGGTCGGACAGCTCCTCCATGTCTCTCTTCATGTAGTCCAGGGAGGTACGTGTCGGGTTATTCACACCAACATGGACAGAGTCATATTTGTACTTGTGGAGTGACCTGAGTGCATGTGTTACATGGCGGATCCTGCCACCTGACAGTAACTTTCTCCTTGTTTATCCTGGTGAGTGGAACGTCAGTGTGCCTGACTATGGAGTCACCTATGACTAGAGTATTGGGTACGTTGTTATCCCTTATGGGCTGTGGTTGAGTGGCACACTGAGTTTGTGGGCTGTGTGTCATTTGGGTTGTGTTGGGGGTGGAAGTTGCTTGCATTTCTGCTTTGGAGGGCTCTGTTGCTTGGGCAGGTTTTTATTGAGAGCCTCCGCAAATGTAGCTGTATTTTTTGTGTTTCTATGTGTGTATTTTGGTGGTATAGATTTTGGGGGACTATGTGATGAGTGTGGTGTGGTGCAAGTGTTTACTTTCTCCTCTTGACTGTCTAGTCCAGTCTTGGGTGAAGAGATCTTTGCTTCCAGTTTGGCTATGTAAGTTCATCTCTCGGTTGTAGTGTTGGGTGGTAGGAGGAGAGGGTTGGCTGTGTACATGAGGCAATTGCTGCATTGCCCCAAGATGCCCAGATTCATCAGGTAGACAGGAGAACCGGGAGCTGACCCTTAGACATGCCTGGATAGGTGCTATTTATTAAGTACTAAAAACTGTTTTCCTCCAGATAAGTGATGAAAGTTGAGTGCTGTAGTAATTAGTAGCTTATTTAGTGCTTACGAGTTCTGAACAAGTGCTGAGGTCAAAGAAATGGGTTTGAGTGCTAAAACTAAAAACTGACTAGTTCTAAGAGAAAATGTGATGAGCAGACTTTATGGCGCCGGGAATAGTTTAACCCTAACTAAGCAGCGAGGCATAGTGTGTGTGTGTGTATATGTATATGTATATATATATATATATATATATATATATATATATATATAATGTATATATAGATATAGATATATATATATATGTATGTCTCTATATGTATATATATATATATATATATATATATATATACACATATATATATATATATATATATATATATAGCTGTCCTGCCACAACAGTGCAGACCACAAACCTTCTTAATGTAAAACAACTGGTCTGAAGTCCAAGTGCTTAAACCAAAAGGCTTAGAATAACAGTTGCAATTTAATCAGCCTACTACCAAGCAGAATAAATGCAGCAGAATAAGTACAACTGATTACTTTCAAGCAGAGGCAAAAGCAAAATAAAGTAGGAAGAAGCACAAATACAGTAAGAGCAGATGAATAAAGTGCGATTTTTTTTTTTTCCTCTCTGTATTAGGTAGAATGAGCTAATAACACAAGACTGGGAGGAGTGTCACAGATCAAATATACAGTAGGGGTGGGCAATTGCAAAGCCACCAAGTATAACAAGAAGACCCCAATAGGGAGGCAGGGTGGGGAACATAAGTTGTTTGATCAGTATTTAACACAGCAGGAATAAGGGTGGGAGAAAAATAGCACTTTCAGCATAGATCAGAAGCCAGCAAATATATATATCTAAATCAGTCAAGCAAAAACAATTGGGATACTGCACAACTTTGAAAAGAACTGCCCATATACTTATCACTTTATATTTCAATTATTTTTTTTGTTTAGTAAGCAGTCTTTTCATAGTTGTTTGAGTGTTAGCCGATTTAGTGTAAGTTCCCTCTCCTCCTCCCCTCGCTGGTGCATCATGTGTTAGGGTTTCCCTGTAGTTTTTCAGTGTTAGTGTGTTGCTTCCCCTCAGCATTCTGTGTGCCTTTGAGCGTGTGGTGAGTGGGTCTGAAGTAGGAAATAAGTATTTTTTTCTCTTTTTCCTTCTCTTGTGTGTGTGCTGTTTTCTTTTGCAGAGACATGGCTGATTCCAAGCCTGTCTTCAAGAGGTGCACTGAGTGTGGCCACAAATTGTCACCAGCCGATGGCCACACTCTTTGCATTATGTGCTTGAGTGCAGCACATTTAAGTACTGACTGTACCTTTTGCGCGGGTTTTAACACATGCACTATTAAGGATAGAAGGGCTAAGTTGCCCCTGAAAGGCCTTCTACCCACTACTGAGGCGGTTGCCTCTTCCACTGCTTCAGTCACAGCAGCTGCTGTGGCTGCCTCTCCTTCCTCTCTTGCCCTTGCTTCTCCTCCCTCCCAGGCTGGGACTCAACCACTCATTCCTAAGCCTGTGGAAGTGGAGCACAGAAGAGGCAGAGGTGAGAGAGTATAGACCAGAGAAACGTAAGAGGTCCCCAGACCTTTCTGCTTCTACTCCCGCCAAAAGTCAGGCTAGGATCCGTGACTCCCCTCGGCTCCGATCTCAGATTTTCTCCCAGAGCTGGAGGAGCCACAGCCACCATCTAGAGCCTCGGTTCCTCGACCTGCCATGTCTGAGTCTGTGGCTTCGTCTAGATCCACCCAAAGCTCATCTGAAGTTGACATGGATAAAAGGATGAGGAGGTTCATTTGTACTCCGATCCAGATGGGAGTGTTGCCAGCCCCCTCTCCCTCTGGAGGAGGGAGCTCACTTCCTTTCTTCACACCAGTTTCTCCTTCTCCGATCCGTCCACCGGGTTCGGAGTACTTGTATCCGAGGATGGCCTCAGTCAGGGGTGGGCGCTAACAGTACCAGTCTCCTCGAGGCTGGCAGCTGCCTGGAGCGTGTCAGATTTGACCAGCTTGGATCCAAGTGGCTATCGAAGTCAGAGCCTGGGTGTCGAATCCGAGGGAGCAGAACTTTTTCCATCAGCTCTGACATTGTCGGGCCAAGTTCTCCCCTCGGAGCTCCATCCATTTCGGTCCCGGCTCAGATTCTCGCATCTGATCTGGGGAGAGAGGTTTCCTTAATGGTGCCCCAGGAGGCTCATTCTCCCTCTGCATTCGTGGTAGAAGGGTTCTCTCCACTGGATCGAGACTCTTCACTATTTCCTTGGACTCTGCCCCAACTCCCTCGGCTCTGTCTTCGAATCCCATCATTTTACCAGAGGGACAGCCCATGCCCGAGGAGCCCCAGGCGGTTCCCCCTGAGGAATAAGTGGCTTGCGAGTTCCCCTGGAGAGCTCCACTGGAGACGTGCCTCACAAGCATACATGTAAGAGGAGGCACTTGGACTCCCCCGAGTTCCTCACAGAGGACAAGGATTTGGATGATGGGGAAGGTTCCCCCAGATCACCTCCCGAGGATGTTTCCTGTGGAGACATCATGGAAATCCTACGCCAGTGGGGAGGATGGTCTACCCAAACCTTCTTCTGACGAATCCTGGAGGCTTTCGGCATAGGCCCATCTACTTCCTGGGTGTCCCATCCCACAGATCCCCTGGTGGACCTGGTCACCTTGCAGGCCTGGAAGGAGCCGGACACCATGGAATCAATCCCGAAACATCCAGACAAGATCTTGAGTCCACCCTCAGGTAGACCAGCGTGGAGTAAGGGCTCCCCTGTAGACGCTATGGTGGTAGCAGCAGCCATTAAAAAGGAACTAGCTCAGGAGAGCTCCTCGGGTCATCCTCCCAACCGAGAGTCTCGGATGATGGACTGCTTAAGGAAGCGGGTTGATGTGTTAGCGACCTTTTCCATCAGGGTGCTGAACTACCTGGCCCACGTTACTAGACTACAGAGCGACATGGGCAAGGAACTGGCTGAGTCTTCCCCTAAGTGCATGTCACAGGAAGAGAGCGACACGTTCTCCGTGAGGATGGCCACTTTAAAAGCAGTTTCGAATACATATATGCAACTCCTTTCACATGCTATTGAAGGAGCGGTTGGGTCCAGTGAGTCCATGAGGCACAATGCCTGGCTCAGTTTTTGGAACCTTTCAAGGCGTCTTTTACCAACACCCCTTATGATGGCTCTACCCTTTTTTTGGTAAGACCATCAAAGAGACTTTGGTCCAGAGTGAGAAAGATGGGAATACGCTGTCTGCCATTGGAATCTGCTTTTCGAACCCTAAAAGATCCTTTTCCTGGAATCAGAGAGGGCAAAAGAAGATGTGGTTCCGGAAGTCTCAGTATTCCCAGGACACTCAGTGTTCTTCCACCAGAGGCAGAAGGGGACAGGATAGACGTGGGCCCAGAGGCAGAGGGGATCCGAGGAATTTTGGGTATCGAGAACCATTCTCTGACAGGCCCGGGCAGCAACCCTGAGGGGTGGCCCGACTGCTGTACTCTGGACGCAGTTGGGGGTCGATTGTTGTTGCACCTAGTGGTATGGGAGTCCGTAACATCAGACCACTGGGTGCTTCAGATCGCATCCAGAGGAGACTCTGTCCCTTTTGTGGTTCCTCCCAAGCCTCCCAAACACCTCCTGTATGTATCACCCATGCAGAGGGAGGCAGCAGCATTGGAAATCTCCAAGCTGCTAGAGAAATGAGCCATCGAACCTGTCCCCCCAGATCAGTCTGGATCGGGCATCTACTCCAGGTTCTTTTTGGTGCCAAAGAAAATGGGGGACTTAAGGCCTATTCTGAACCTATCTACCCTGAACCTGTCAGTTGCCAAAGAAAAATTCTGGATGGTCACATTACAATCCATTATGCCATAACTGCAAGAGAGAGAGACTGGATGTGCTCTTTAGTCCTCCAGGATGCCTACTGTCACATAAAGATGCACAGAAGCTCCAGGAGGTTCCTCCGCTTCCAGCTAGAAGTCAATCCTTACCAATTTTGAGCCCTACCCTTTGGTCTCACCACAGCCCCCAGGGTGTTCACCAAAGTGATGGCGGTAGTAGCGGCTCACCTGAGGTTTCAGGGGTTTCAGGTCTACCCGTACCTGGACGATTGGCTCCTCACTGCTCCCACCAAGCGTCTACTTTGTCAAACCAGGGATTTTTTCTTAAAGCTTGCATTTCACTTTGGCATTACAATCAGCACATCCAAATCTCTTCTAAATCCTGTCCAGGTGATAGACTACATTGGGGCACGGATAGATACACTACAGTGCAAAATCTTCCTGACCACAGAGAGAGTTCGAAACCTGAGGATGCATGTTTCCCTGATCTATCGTTCTTATCTTCCCTCGACATAATCGGTTTTGAGTGCCCTAGGTTCTATGGCAGCGACCATAACGCTTCTTCCATGTGCCTGGTTACATATGTGAGTACTACAGTTCACTTTAGCGATGCAGTGGTCCCTGTTGGATCTTCCATTATCGTATCCAATACACCTCAGCCGAGTCTGCAGGTCATCCCTTTTTTGGTGGATGTACTCTCCAGAAATCTTGGAGGGACGACCTTTTGTTCCAGCCCCTGTCCAAGCCACAGTGACCACGGATGCCTCCCAACTTGGGTGGGGGGGGGCATTGTTTTGGCAGGATAGTCCAAGGCCTGTGGTCCCCTGTCAAGACCAGTATGCATATGAATGTTCTGGAGAGGAGGGTGGTCCTTTTGGCGTTGCAGGCCCTTCATGCCTTTATTCCTCTGGGAACCATTGCAATTCAGTCTGACAACATGTCGGTGGTCTGGTATGTCAACAAACTCGGAGGGACCAGATCTTACCCCCTTTGTCGCAAGGCCATGAGAGTTTGGGAGTGGTCGATCTCCACCTGTCGCTTTCTGATAGCAGTGCACATTCCGGGATGGTCCAACATCCTAGCGAACAGGTTAAGTCTGACTATACTGATGCCTTATGAGTGGTTTCTGAATCATTCAGTAGCAGAGCAGATCTTTCTGGAGTGGGGTCAGCCTTGCTGTGATCTCTTCGCATCTCCTTCCAATGCGAAGTGCAGCGAATTCTTCGCTCTGAGCCCCCAGCTGGGGGAGTCCCCCAGAGATGCTCTAGTCATCCTGTCTTCTGTATGCTTACCATCCAGTACCTCTTATTCTGAGGTTTCTACAGAAAGCTTGTCGACTGGGGAGCAAAGTGATCCTCCTTGTCCCATTTTGGCCTTGCACTGTATGGTTTCCCTTCCTTTGGTGTCATCTTCTGGCTCCACCTTGGATCTTGGATCCCATTCAGGATCTTATTTCACACACCTCAGGGGTTCCTCATCCAAGCCTGGAGAGTTTGAAGCTCACGGCTTGGCTGCTCCAGTTCCCCTGATTGCTAGGACTCCTGGATTATCCTCTTCAGTCAGGTCTGTTCTGGTGGCAGCTCATAAGTCTTCCACCAGGACGATTTACCGCAGCAAATGGAAACGTTTTAACTTTTGGGCTTCTCAAAGGAGTTTAGACCCTTTCAAGGCTCCTATTTCTGCCATTCCCGACTTCCCAGCAAATATTTTTCAACAAGGAGCAAGCTCTTCTACTATCAAAGTTCAATTAGCTGCCATCTCTCATTTTCACATGGGTGAGAATTCTGCTTCTTTGGCCTCTTCCAGACTGTGTAAAGCCTTTATTAAAGGTACTTTCCTATTACGCCCCCCATTCAAGGATCCTGTTCCCCTATGGGACCTTACTATGGTTCTTTGAACCTGCAACAACCACAGATCTTAAGTTTTTGTCTTGGAAAACAGCATTTCTAGTGGCTGTCACCTCTGCTAAAAAGGTTTCAGAACTGCAAGCGTTGTCTAGTAAAGTTCCATATATGATTTCCAAAGGATAGGGTTTCCATTCAGACCAATCCGTCCTTTCTTCCCAAGGATGCATCACAAGTTAACATCAGTCAGACCATTAATTTACCTGTTTTCTTTCCAAATTTTGCTAACAAAATGGAATACAGACTCCACTTGTTGGATGTTCATTTACACAGGACTAGAACCTTTTGTAAATCTGATCAGTTGTTTGCGTCCTTTTCTAAACCCTTTTTGGGTAAACCTATCTCCAAGGTCACTATTGCTAGGTGGATTTCCTTGTGCATCTTTCAGGTCTATAAAATTTAAAGGTTTGTTTCCTCTGGGTCAGGTGAAAGCTCATTCCACTAGGTCAGTGGCTAATTCTGCGACTTTTTGGTTTAGAGTCTCATTGGATGATATTTGTTCTGCAGCTACTTGGTCCTCATCTCATACTTTTATCTCTCACTACAAATTGGATTTGACTTCTAGAAGGAGAGCATCCTTTGGTTCCGTGGTGCTCTGGAATATCCTTCCATGAGGGACACCCAGGTGTTCAGTAGCTGGGGACTCTGTCCCACAGGTTGTAGACCAAATGAAGCAAACTACTTCACATAAAGAAGTTAAGTACTCACCATAACGTTCCATCTGATTAGTTATACTTCATTTGTCTTCAACCCTCCCTCCTTCCCCCTGACCTTATCATATGGACAGCCTGTTTGGCTGCAGTTTTTAGGTGCATAAGGTGTTCTTTCAGGTCGGATTCTCAGTATAAGTGGCAGCAAACTCGATCTGGAGGTTGGAAGGTAGTGGAGGTGTGTTATGGGTAAGGGGAGGATCTTGGAGCTTGGAACAGATGCTAGTGAACTTGCCGGCTCGGATTCGGTACCCACAGATTGAAGACAAATGAAATAGAACTACTCGGATGGAACGTTATGATGAGTACATAACTTCTTTTTCAGATAATGCATATGTATAATTTCAGGAGAAATTAATAGAAAAAATTTGTTTACGTAAGTTAGGTAGAAAGGATTAGTATGCAGTGAAGAGAAAAAAATGGGAGCCACTTAGCAAGGTAAGCTGAGGGAGATTAACCTGGGCTAGTGCAGGTACATATCCAGTGGTTGGTGAGAATTTTTTACTGCATTTTTAAACTTTATTAGCGAGGGTTCAAGTGTTATGGCAGGAGGGAGTAAGTTACAAATTTTTGTGATAAACTTAAGAGAATACTGAGTCACCGGCTTGATTACAGGGTTTAGAGGTCTTTAACATTCATTTGTCATTAGATCTCGGTGGTCTGGTACTGGTTTGAGGGATAACTAAGGGTTGTATTCCCAGGACTCTGGTTGCTAAAGTATTTTGTGGGATATAGTAAGCTGATTGTAGAGAAGTAAGTTGGGGAACTTGAGCCAGTTTAGTGCTTTTAGATTTTGACAGTGATGTGTGCGATGAGCAGATCCTACAGCGAATCTAGCAATATGGTTGTAGCAGATGGTTAATTTATTTAGTTCAGTTTTTGAGAGGTTAGTGAGAATGGGTGAGGCATATAGAAGAGAGGGAGAGTAGGTGGGTGAATGCTGTGTTGGATCTGGCCAAAGGGGTTAAGTAGGCTTTGTTTCTGTAGAGTGAGCCCAGTTTTTTATTGGTATTTTTGATTGTTTGGTTAACATGTAGGTCAAATTTCAGATTGATGTCAATTAGTACCCTAAGTAGTTTGGTGTGGTTATCAGGGGCTATAATGGTACCGTTGTTGGATGTGATACTAAAATTTACCTGAGAGGAGCGTCGGGTTGGGGAAAACAGTAGAAGGCTTGGTTTTATTAGCATTTAGTAGAAGATGTCTGCTGAAAAACCAGTTTTCTACTAAGTTAAATGTTCTCTGGGTCTGAGTGTGGGGTTCTGGAAGGGATTTGGCTGAGCAGACTAAAGTAGAGTTGTCTGCATATTGTATACAGGTAGCCTCAGGGGTGACTGTCTGCAAATCATTAACAAAGATTGAGAATAGTAGAGGACCCAATATGGACCCTTGTGGTACTCCTAATGATACAGGCAGAAGGGTGGTAGACTATTTTGCCAGCTCACCGCCTAATATTGACCTTGCAGGTAATGTTGAAACCAGTTGATGGTTTGGTTGTGTAGGGAAAGTTTACAAAGTGAGAGTATTAACTGGTTATGATTGACCATATTGAAAGCTTTAGAAAGGTCTAAAAAGAGTGCTGATGAGATTTTGCCATTGTTCCTATTCTGGTTGATGGGGTCTGTGAATGATAGCAGTGCTGCTGTGGTGCTATGGAAGGGTCTAAAGCCATGCTGTGAGTTTGTGAGAAATTTGTTTTGGGTTAGGTAGTGCATAAGTTGGCATTGAATACACTTTTCCATGATTCTGGCTAAAGGTGAGAGGATGGCTGTGGGCCTATAATTGGATAACTCCAGAGAGTTTCCATCTTTATGGAGAGATATGACATGTGATACCTTCCAGATGCTGGGAATCGTGGCTTCTGTGATTGTCCTATTTATTAGTATTGAGATTTGGATGGCAATGACATCAGATGCCTGCTGTAAATATTCTGCTGGGTGCCAGTCAGCAGCCATGGCAGTTGGTTTAAGTTTAGACAATAGTTTTCTAATGTAACTTGTGGGGACAGGTTGTAGACTAAAGATAGTGTTGTCATTGGTAACGTCTAGCTCCATACCATCAGTAGAGGTGTCTATATACTGTTTGGCAAGAGTGAGTATGGTGTCAGTAAAGTATATATTGAAAGCGTCTAGTAGATTATCAATGGTAGTTCCTGCCAGAGTGGAGGGGGTGGGAATGGTAACTTTGCCAGGTCTTACTATTTTGTTTATAACTGACCAATACTTTTGTGGATGATTTTGATGTTTGGTTAGTAGGTTATGGAAGTAGTCTCTTTTGTCTTTTAGGATGGATCTTTTGGTGTCATTCCTAAGTTGCCTGTAGTTGTTGAGAACCCCCGCATATGTAGGAGTGTGTTGTACAGATGTAGGTGGTGGTAGAGGTGTGGTGGTCATAGTGTTTGTGCAGACAACCTTCTCAGTGCCAGATGTACTGGCTTGTGACTGACACAGCAAGTATTCTAGGTTCTTAATGTGATTACATCTCACATATTGTGTTCCTAGGTGGTAGTAGTAGAGGGTTGTCTGTGTACATAAGGCAGTGGCTACACTTTCTCAGGATGCCCATATCAACCAGACTAGCAGGAGAAACCACAGGAAATTGTCCATCCCTGGTTATCAGAATCTGTGGAAGAGAGGTCAGAGATAGTAGAATGGGTACTATCTGAGGAGAGTACCTATAGGTGTGAGTAGGGCTGGATAAAATCAGTACAGTAGCTGCAGGTGAGGGGGTCACTCACACAGGAGCGTGCTGATAAGGGAAAAAAATGCAACTGAGATAACTCGCAAAAGGTTAAAATAGCACAGCCGTGGCGTGCAGCAGGCAAACAAGCACAAACCCATGCAAATGCTGGGTTTAAATACCACACAAACCCATGCAAATGCTGGGTTTAAATACCACAAAAATGAAAGTAAAATAGAAACACTGGAATTGACCAATCAACCCTTGTCCCTGAGCTCTTAGCTCAGCACCATATACCAGACCAGTTCAAACCAGTTCTCTTACTCCCACTAAGTGCAGGCAGGCCCTGGCCAACACAAGATAGCGTAGCAGGAATCACAAGCAGGTCTGAATAAAGCAAAACCTTTAACCAGACTATGCTAAAGATAATTAACCTCTGTTTAGGTCAATTTAACACAGGAGAACAGATGCACACTTAAATGTAACAGTAGCAAACAAGCAAACTGATTTAAACAAATTAACCAATAAAAAAGTTCAAAACTGAGCCGTGTTCCAACAGTCTTCAATCAGACAAGTTCTAACTGCACACTCCTACCACTAGGGTGCAGGGGAACCCTCTCCAAAAAAGATGGCCTGGATTAGTGCTCAAGTTATGCAAACAAAGCTAGATTCAGCAGGTCTGAAATCTAGTCTATACTACAGCAAACAAGGCACACCAATTTCAGAAAGAAATGGTTCAAATAAGCAGGTACGATGACCCTTTAACCAGCAAGTCCCAACTCAGAAGGGCAGAATCTACCCTCTCCTCCCACAAGAGTGCAGACCACAAACCTTAATGTAAAATAACTGGCTTGAAGCCCAAGTGCTTAAACCAGAGCTAAGAAACTTTCAGAATAATGGACACTAAGCCTTCAACCAGCAACTCCCAACTTAGAGGGATGTAAGCTACCTCTCCTGCCACAAGAGTGCAGACCACAAACCTTCTTAATGTAAAACGACCTGAAGCCCAAGTGCTTAAACCAAAAGGCTTAGAATAACAATTACAATTTAACCAGGCTACTAACAAGCAGTAATAAATGCAGCAGAATAAATGTGATTGAGTACTTTTAAGAACAGGCAGCAAAAGCAAAATAAAGTAATAAAGGTTAAGTGGAAGGGATGAAACATGATAATTTAAGGTTGAAAAACTAAAGGGGGGGGGGCTTTCCAAATGATCTCTCTCTTTACTCAGTAGAATAAGCTGATGAGATGGGACTGGGAGGAGTGTCCAAAATATGATTTATAGCAGGGGTGGGCAACTCAAAAGCCACCAAATTTAAGAACACAACAAGGACTGGGTGGGTGAGAGGGAGAAGTCTTAAAACTCCAACAGAACAGAAAACTTAAAACAAAACAAATGTAATACTAGAATACGATGCAAAATATAAGTGATCAAACCTTAAATAAAGAGCTTGAAATCAAAATTAAATGCAGAGATAAGTGATACTTAGAGCAATGCAGACCACGCAAAAACATATGTCACATGTATGTCACATGTATGCTCAACGCAAAAACGTATGTCACATGTACGCTCCACTCACAAACGTATGTTACATGTACTGTCCACACAAAAACGTATAGGTTCATAGCTAGGGCATTTACCCCTGTTAGGAGTGTAGCCCTAGCCAGAGTGTGTGTTTTATTCACCACCAGAGATGTCATTAGATGCCCATTCAGGATTTAGTTGACCTGTCTCCAAATATTTTTAGACAGATTCCAGGGTAAATCTAACTATCTCCCATCCACTTCCAGATCTGTTTTCTTGATGAGAGATCTCTGGGGTCAAGATTTCTCTTGAAGGCTGTCCTCTTCTGTTCCAGAGTGTAGGAGCCCTCTCGGTGTTGATGTTGTCCTTCTCATCTCTTTTTATTTCTGTCTTTGCTATGGATTTGGATTTTCAGGGGTTATATGGATTTTTGAATTCAGGAGGTGGATCATGTCCATTAATTCTGATTTTTCCTGAATATTATGTTATGGTATTCATTCGGCTGGATATCTCATATGGCTGCATGGCGGTGTCTCAGCTTAGAGTTTGAGGTGGGCTGCATGGTGAGCTAACTTTTAGTCTTTCCTATCATATCAGTCCTCGATGAACTTTTTCTTGGTTTCCTTGGTCTTTTGTAGAGAATCAGGGGCCCTCCCTTGGAAGCATGCATCCCAAATGGGGCATTGAACTCAATCATGGGCCTGACCAGACCTATCTCTTGGGGCTTGATGTGTCTTCCTGATCTGAATGTGAAGTCCTTCATGATAAGGTGGGCAGTATAGAAGGTCTTCTAGTGTCCACTTTGGCAATGGGATTCTTATTGGGTATTACCTGGGTCCCTTGTGTCCCTATACCCTGATTATACCTTTCGTTGGTAATGGATTACCACCTGTGGTAAATTAAATTATGTTTTTATGTTTTTATTTATACGCTTTATTTTGGCCCTTGGCTCTAGCATGCTTTGGCATGAGGCCTCTCTTTCTAATGCTTGTCTGACAATGGTCTATATCAGTATCATCCCAAGGAGTATCAACAATGTCATCCGCTAAATGCGAAGGACATTTATAAATGGGAACAAAAATAAATGCCGAACAAGAGGGGTCCCAGGACTGAGCCCAACAGGACTGGGACACTGCCTGGTGGGACACTGCTTGTGACTGGCAGCAATTCTGACTTGTGGGTGTGTTCTGTCCTTGTGTCCTTGTGCCATCTTGTGCCAACATATTGCAACATCTAATTGAGTTTGTAAGTAAGCTGTGTGGTGTGGGGTAGTGTGCAGTTGGCATTGTGGTCAAGGTTTTGCAACTGCAAGACCAAGTGTGAAAATCACCTTACCCTCATCAATGGCCTTAGTGTAAAGTTCAACAAAAAGGAAAAGTCGACTCAAAAGCAAAGATAGATCTTGCACAATCCAGCCAAATTAGGGGGGAATGTGTCCGTAATGTCCCATGTCTTTGTTTATGAGTTCCATAATGATCCTTTCCATAGCTTTGCAAACCAGGCTCAGCTTTGTGGGGGGGCTGTAATTTCCAGGAGTGGTGTAGCCACGCTTGTTGCCACTGAGTGGAGTTTGTGTTGCTTTGCTTGCTTTTTATCCTGTATCCAGTAGCCTTAGCAGTTAGCAGCCTTCTTTTAGTCGGTAGTTAGCACCTCTTGGGACACAGCACACGTCCATTGATGCTGTTTTTTAGGCATTGAGAGGGCGGTTCTTTAGCTTGGCAGGAGGGGCACCTGAGGCCTGTGCATCTGAGATGTATTTCCTTTAGTTATTGAGGGAGACCTCTGAGGGGATGAGGGAACCTCTCTGCCAGAAGCAATGCAATGTCTGTGGGTTCAGTGTATTTTTGTAGTATTTTTTTCTAACTCTGGACTCTAATTGGGACATATCTTGACTTTTTCTAGAAATTTTTCCTTTTAGTCTTTTGTCTTTTATTGGCTTTTTTTTTGTCTCTCAAAGTTGGCCTTTGGATGATTTTATGAGTGATTTTTTGTTTTTTGATACTGGTTTTGCTAGTTTTGATCATTTTGGATTTTTGCTCTGTCATGTCCCTCTGTCATCCTCCTGTGTCCTCCTGTTTGTTAATGGCTTTCTCGGCCTCAGGGGGGGGGGCTGTTTTGGCCTTGGGGGTTGGGGTTTGGTTTTTCTTGAAGGTGCCCATGATCCATTGAATATAAGGTATAAAGGTAGTGGTGTGTTATGTGTGGCCCAGTGGGGGTGTGGGCCACCACTTCAGTCACTTCAGTCTTAAGAAGTTTGAGTGTGGCTTTTTGAGAAGTTCTTCACTGTGGTCTGGGTGAGGGGGGTGGGGGCGGATGTGGATGATTAATTTATGGTCTGATCTCACCAATGAGGTAGACTTCCGGTGTGGTGGTGTATTTTGTCCCATGTTTGTGATTGATCAGGTCTAGTATATTATCTCCTCTGTGGGAAATGTGACTAGTGTGTTCCCATGCATTTGAGTTTATGAATTCTAGGAAACTTTGGGCTAGGTGTTGGGGCTTTGAGTAATGTTCCCAGTCTATGTTTGGGTAGTTGAACTACAAGCTGAGAGCTGACCCCACTCCACCTCTAGGGACAAGGTTCTCAGCCCTCCCCCCTCCACCCACTGGTGAACAAGCTTCCTCTCTTATCCAAATAAGGATGGATAGCAGCACAGAACTATGACAAAGCAGAGATCAGCAAAATCTGAAGACTGGACTATTCTAGTTCAGTATTTACAGACCAGAAGAAAAAGATACAGTAGCAAACAGTACGCTTCACATGCAAAGTCTAAGGCATAAAGGTAAAGTACAGATGCACACACTCAGAACTTCTTTGCCACCAGTCTGAATGGCATCACTTAATGTCTGTCTGAATGCCTTTCTGCTGTGCTGGTCACCAAGAAGTGTTTCAGATAAGTGCCCTGTTGGTGTTCTTATTTAGTATTGTTGGGTTCATGTCATCTATAAAGGGAAAATGTCAGTGTGGGAGGCAGATTCCCCATACAGACTGTCACAACCTGTGTCTTTTCTGTTTGGGTGCTTCCCATGACCAATATGTATTCTGTTTGCCAGGCTTTTGTTTTTAAAGCCCTATGTAATCGTCTCTCCACTTTATCTATATACCTTGCAAACCAGCGTCTTAAAATCTTGGCTCAAGGTGCTATGATGGAGTCTTCCTGTCCTGAGGGTCAGCTGTCTGCCAAGAAAAAGGCCAAAAATACCTTCTTCCCCAAGATGTCTGTCTTGAGGCTAGTGAAAGTCTAGAGGATCATCTGATGGTTGCCTTGGATTCCTAAGAAGCGACCCCTTTGGTGGCCGGCATGAATCCGATTTCTTGCATGTCTTCTGGGGCTTTACAAATTTCTGCTGCTGTTATTGAGGGGGAGCCTCGGCTGATTATATCCCAGGGAAAGTCTGCAGATCTTAGGGAGGAGATCCTTACTGCACATATTGAATGTCACCAGGAGTCTGACCCTCCTAGGGTGTTTCTTGCAGATGTCTCTCTGAAAAAGAAACGGAAAATCAAGCATATTTCCCCTATAGTTAAGGATCCCCAAAGTGAATTGCAGGATTTTACTCTGGTTATTTAATACATTAATGGCTTTAAAGCCTCCATGGAGGGGGGGGGGGCTGTGCCTGCTCTTCCACTCCTCTTGAAAGACCCAGGGAACTAGACTGTTCAGATGAGGATCTAGATTTTGAGGAAGAGTCTGTGGCTACTCTTCTCAAATGCCTTCCCCCTTGGACTGTGGTTCAGAGGAAGAGGATTCTATTAGTTCAGATTCTCCTTTTGGAGGAACTGTCCTTTGGTGATTTTTGCCTGCAAGACTGAGTTTGTTAAGGGAGATTGTTCTGACATCTCTGAGATTCAGAAGAGGTAAAATGAGCTCCTCCAGTTGGAGCCTCCTAAGCCTTTGGCTTCCGCCTGTCATGTCATGGCCGTCCTCTTGGATACCTTTTTAGCAGGTTTGTGGCCCCTATTTCTCAGCCCCTGAACCCAAGAAACCTGATAGATTTTACAAGGTGGATGGCAAATGTAAATCTCTTAATAAATGCCCTTCTGTTAACCCTTCTGTAGTGTTTCTCTTCTGGCAAGCCCTCCACGTTGCGGCCCTCTACCCATTTGCTTGCTTCAGATAAGGATAGCAGGGCTATGGAAAGGCTGGGCAAAAAAGTTTACACCGCTGCCACTTATCCTTTCATGCCATCAACTATCATACTCGTAATGACCGGTATGTCTTGGTCCTCTTTTTCTCAGGTTTCCAAAGTGTTTTCTGACCTTTCTGACTTTGAGGATAAGGCTTCTGCCTTTTCCCTGTTGGGGTCTACCTCTCAAGTTGCTCACCTTTCTATCCAGTGCCACTACTAAGCAGCTGACGCCTCTTCCAGGCTGCTGTGAGTCTATATCATGTTGTCAAATCACTATTCAGCAAACATACTTTGTCAAAACCTCACTCTATCGAACATCCATTTTAATCAAAGTTTTCACAGGGAAAAAAACACTTGTCCAACCTAGTGACCATCACAATAGTCTAAAAATTTTAAACCCACCCAAGTTGGGGGCTGCATCCCCCCAACTAAATATACCAACTCTGACATTGTACTACAGTGGGGAAAAGGGTAAATTCCCGATGATGGCCAACCATTTTTTACCTGTGAAAAACTTGGATTAAACAGCCTTTCGATGGAGTGAGGTTGCTAAGTGTGTTCGTTGAATAATGATTGAACGATTTGGATTTTGTATGATGTGATATAGACCTGGGTGCTGCATTTGGTTCTGTTATGAGGGGTTACTCTTGCCTTCATCTGCAGGCTTTATCTGATGACATTAAGGCTAAACTTTTGGATGCTCCTTTGAATAATAAAAATATTTTTGGTACTGCGCTGCTGTTGAACTTTAAGTCACTCCAGGATAAGGGTAAAGCCTTGCAGGAGTTGAAAAGTATTTTTGTTTTTCTTATTCATAAGTTTCAGAGAAATTATCCCTACAAATCTATATTTGTTCATGGCCAGACTCACCCTCACCCTAAGGGGAAAAAGGGTCCTAGACATGTGCTTCCTGCTAAGTCTACTCAAACCACTACCTCCCAAAAACCTGTTTTTCAGCATGACAGGTTCTATTTGATAGTTTGTTTCCCCTTTCCCCTGCTAGGTTCTCTTCTCCCTCCATCTTTCCCTGTCTTTTCCAAATTGGTTAAGGATCACAACAGACTCTTGGGTTTTGTCTGTTATCCACTAGGGATATTTCATGGTTTGGATATCCCTTCCACCCAGGGAACAATCTTCCTCTTTTCCCAGAGGCACTCAGTTCCCTTTTTGGTCCAGGTTGCTATTCAAGCTGTGCCTTCTGCACAGGTAGGGAGGGGATTTTATTCCAGAATGTTTTCGATTCCCAGAAAGGATGGACTTGAAGATCATTTCTGGATCTTTCCCAGTTCAGCACCTTTCTCAAGATTCCTTCCTTTTGAATGTTGTCTCGGCAGACTCTGTTTCCCCTTCTACTACCCCAGGCCTTTCTGGTCTCTTTGGATCTCAAGGATGCCTACCTTCATATCCCCATCTAGCCCCATTTTTCAGGAAATGTTTTACATTTCTCTGTTTCTTCCTTGCATTTGCAGTTCTCTGCTTTGGCCTTTGGCCTCTCTACTGCCCCAGTGGTGTTCACCAAAAGCTTCACTTCTTTCTTTGCCTTTTGCAAGATGAGAGGAATTCAGATCTTTACCTATCCGGACGATCTGCTCATTAAAGTTTCTTTTCCTGACATTTTGCTTCAGGATCTCCGGTTTACTATTTTCTTGTTACAGAGTCTGGGGTTCACCATAAACTTCCAGAAATCAGCTCTGAAACCTTCTCAGGATCATATTTTCTTCTGTTGCAGGCTTCAGACCATCCCCATGCTGGCATCCTTGACCCAAGGCCCTGTCTACTATTGCCTTTTTCCCATCTGTTCTTCCTTTGGCTTCAGTCACAGCTTGGGACTTTCTCAGGATCCTCAGGTTCACGGCTTCTACCATTCTCCTGCTCCCTTTGGCCAGACTGCACATGAGAAAGCTTCACTGGTACCTCAAGTTAGTGTGACTCCAACATTGCCACCCTTCGACTTCCCAGTGCCATTCCTTCCCCGTCTCAGGCTTTGGCTTCATTTGTGAATTCATCAACTTTCTGTCAACCCAGGGCTTCCTTTCCAGTTTCTAGTTCAGACTTAGGAGCTCTTTGCAGACACTTCAGACAGGGGATGGGGGCTTCCTTTGGCCCTTTTAAAGCTCAGGGTCTCTGTCCTCTCCATCAGAGGTCAGACCACATCAGTATAAAGTAGATAAAGGTTCTGTTTCTAGCTCTTCAGACATTTCATTTCCTCTTCATCCTGGACCCCTCAAAATTTCACAGACAAGACCTCAGTGATGTGGTATGTCAGCAAACAAGGGGACACAAAGTCCCATGTTCTTTGCAGACTAGGTCTTCAGGTCTGGGATCTTGCTGTCCAGTATCAACTGACTCTTCAGGCAGTATATATTCACTCAGAGGACAATCTAGTGGTAGACTATTTGAGCAGGTGTAGCACACAAGCTCATGAATGGATGCTTCACAGAGATGTGTTCCTGGACATTGTGCGTCAGTAGGTATTCCACAGACAGTTCTTCTTGCCTCCCCTCTGAACCAACAACTTCCTCTATTCTGTTCTAGAGTCCAAAGTCCTCTGGCTTGGAAAGTGGATGCCCTGTCTTTTCCTTGGAAAGGGGTGTTTCGTACACCTTCCACTCCTTCCTTTGTTTATCCCAAGTCTTGCACAAAATCAGGCAGGACTCTCCCAAAATCTTGCTAGTGACTCGGACAGCATTGCCCCCCCTTCTTTCTCAGTTGGCCAGGGGCAATTGCCACAAGTTACCTCATCAGGTAGATCTTCTTACACAAGACAAGGGGTTTGTTATCCATCCTCACTTGTCCATTTTTCAACTGACACTGTGGGTGATAGGGTTTTGATCCCTTTTAGGCACCTATTTTCTTTTTTTAAAAATGGCTATATTAAATTGAAATAGATAAGAAGTCATTATCTTGAGTTATGTACAGTTTTGAATATGAATAACAGTCAATGAAAAGAAACAAAAAAGCAAATACAACTAAACTATATACAATGACATTTTCCACAAGTACAAGCTAATGAATTAGAAATACATTCTTGGATACAATTACAATAATAAGTTATTTATCTAATAAGTCATATACTTTCTTCCACATGTTGCATGCAGTAGTATTCCTAGAGGATCTCACTCTATTGGTCAATATTTCTAAATTACAAACTTCAAGATGTATATTTTTGAATTCAATTATTGAGGGAGGAGACTTAGACTTCCAGTTTCTTGTAATGATTTTTCTGGCTTCTGATAATATAGACCAGATCAGAAGCTGATTAGCTTCTCTAATACAATTTGGAACAGAAGTGTTAAACAATATAAGTGATTTAGAGAGGGAAAAATTGTCTGTAAAAATAGCTTGTAGGAAGATATTAATGTCATTCCAGAATTTATTTAATTCTGTACAATCAAAAGCCATATGAGCCCAATCCACATTAACTTCTTTATTACACCTCCAATAATTAAAATTCTTCTTATTAAATTTACTTAAAGAAAGTGGAGTGATAAAAGATCTATGCAAATATCGAAAATTTTCCATTTTAGTGATGAAGTGGTTACACTGATTGTAATATATTTAATTTGTATTTGTCTTTGCGTTTAGGGAAATAATTATTTATTAAGGAGAAATAATTCCAATAATTGTCTGGAGAATTATCTAGGTCTAGGTTAATTGCCTTGTATAAATGAGAAAATATTCCTTGTCAGGGATTTATGATGCAAAGATAACATCATATAATAGATTAGGTATTGAACTTTTAGTTATTAAAGTCATATAGTCAAGTTTATTTAAGGCATATTTCCTATCTTCATGTAAATCCAGCCAAGAGGATGTATTATATTCATATTCACTTTTCAGTAAATTAATGGATTTCAGGTCCTTGTTAGACATAATTTGGGACCAAAATATTAAGTTTTTCTGTTGAAAGGAATACATTTTTTTATAATCAGAAGAGAAAATAGTACCTTGCGTATAGGCTATAGGAAATTGGAGAAATAACCAGTGCTTATAAGTATTGAATTTATAAATAGTTTCTAAAAGATCTCAAAAGGAGGGTTATATAGTTAGATCTAAAGTTTTGAGAGGAATAGGATGAGAAGTAATCTTTTAAAATCCAAATAAAAGTGTTTAGTAAAGCTAGTTTCTGAGATTTGTTTATTATTTATTTTATTACTCACTAATATTTCTAGAATATGTTTCCATTTAGCTGTATATTTGGTATCTATAAGAAGGGAAATGTATTTGGCCATCGGAGAAACTGAGTAGATTTCCAAATTAGGCATGGCTATACCCCCATTTTCCCAGTTTTTCATATACTAAGATAGGGCTATTCTAGGTCTAATGGGGAACCATAAAACTGTATGTATCATGGAATTAAATTTCTTAGTTATTGCGCTAGGAAGAGGTAAAAAGATTGACTAAATAATATAAAGAATTTTGGGTAATAGGGTCATCTTTATAATTAAAAGTATTTCATTCATAGAAAATTGGATTTTATTCCATTTTTAATTTGATTTTCTATTGTCAACAAACTTTTATTGTAGTTTATTTGAATTATATCTTTTATGTTGTTAGCAATTGCATACCTAAATAAAGTAGTTCATCAGATTGTGCCTGATATTTTTTGTAAACCTCCTGTAGTTCAAGTCTTTTAGGGCCATTTGTTAAGATTTTCATTTTATTGTTATTAAAAGTTAGACCTAATTTTTTTTTTTTTAAATACTTGACATCTTTAAAAAGAGCACAAATAGATGTGTTATTACCACCCAGAGTAATAAGTATGTCGTCTGCAAACATTTGTATTTTGGAAGATTCATTAGGGCTTAACTTATATCCTTCAATGTTTTTGTCATCTCTTATTTATTTTATTTTTTATTTATTTATTTTACGTTTGTTGACCGGGATAGTCCGACTGGATGCATGTCCATTTTCAGTGGAAGCCTGGAGAGAAAAGTTCCATGGAATAACAAATCATCATTAACATGTCACATATTGCAAATAACTATATTATTTATAGAGATTAGATGGGCAGACAATAAAAATTACATATAGAATATTTTCAGTGATTAGAAGAGCAAACATTATAACAAATCATCAGGTAGTGTTATTCAGTGAGAGAATTGGATAAAATTACATAGTAGGCTACCTAGCAGATTTAAACATTCCAGAGACAGGTTAACCAGGCTTGATACAGTGATATAGCCAGTTTGTTCCCAGGTGGTGTTTGAGCCTAGTTTTGAAGTGACCAAGTGAAGAGAGTAAGGTAGTATCAGGTGGTAGAGAGTTCCACGATCTACCTACAGAATTTATGAAGAGTGTGTCACCGGCTGAGTTATTAGTTTTACATATCTGAATAAGGAGTCTGTTGGAGGAGCACAGCGGTCAAGGATTATTATATAGGGTGACAAGATCTTTAAGTGCAGGAGTATTGTTAGGGTTGTATATGATTTTATGGGCCATAACCAGTTGGTTATATAGAATTAGACTGGGTAGTTCAAGCCATCCAAGCTGGATTAGATTGATGCAGTGATGTGTCCTAAAAGGCAGCCCAGTGGCAAACCTGGCAATGTGGTTATTAACAGATTGAGAGTTTGATGTTATGTTGTCTATCTCGCCTTCGTTCTTGCTGGTTGGGATCGGAGCCGATCCTCAGCTCCAACTCAGCCATCTTCTATAGCTCGAGAGCTGTTTACTGGCTCTAGGCTACCCCTTATCCCATGATGCCTAGCGATAGCTACCCAGATCTTGTTTGCCGCTTCAGCTGCGAAGTGTCATTTTTCTGGCTCAGGCTCGTATAAAGTTTTTCTTATAACTTTCTTACTCTAGAATTATATTTTTTTCAGTGTTTTATTGTTAACGTTAGTCTTGTTTTTTGTGATAGCTAGTGTTTAATTATAGTATCCCATCCTTTCCGTGTAGAACTCATTTAACTTAGAGAGCCCCCCCCATCCTCTTCTTCTCAGGTTAGCCGTTTAGGTTAGAGGTTTTCCTTCTACCTTTCTTTCATAGGCTAGCCATTTAAGTTAGAGGCTTTCCTAATTAAGAAAAAAAAAAAAAAATCATTTAGCTATAGTCTTGTAGTATAGTGTATTTTTTGTGTAGACTGTATTTTGCTTTGGTAGCTGTTGTGGTATTTGTTGTTTCCTTCTTTCAGGATGTCAAAGGAATCCAAAGTGTCTGGATTCAAGAAGTGTGACTCATGCTAGTCACACTGTCAGAAAATGTCTCTGACAGATGGGCGCACTTCTTGCTTCTGTTGTTTAGGCGCTGTGCACCTGCAGGACTCTTGTTCTATCTCCCATGCATTTAGTCCAAGAGTCCTTCAGGAGCGTAAGAATAAGCCTATTCTTAGAGGTCTTTTAAAGCTCCAGGATTCACCGGCCAAGACCTCTCAGCTTGTGAAATCCCCTAAATCTGCCAAGCCGTCGGCTCCAAGTTCGGAGCCATCCTCGATTCAGACTCTACCTTCTACTCCGGGCTGGCTGGCACCGATAAGACTATCTCCCCGTCTGCTCCATCAGAAACTTCGGAGCCTTCACGGAGCCGCAGGAGGCTGAGGTCCCCTTCAATGGAATCGGTACATTCGGCTCCTTGGTCTCCCTCGCTTCAGAGCAAGCGCAGTCACAGATCCTCTCACTCCTCTCGATCCTCTAGGCTGTCGGATCATGATGTGGAGAGAGTGGTCAGTAGGTTGCTAAAGTCGCAGGCACTTGCCAAGATGTTGTCCAGCCCTCCTCAACAGTTGTCGGCTCCATCCCCTTCTATCAATGTTCCTCCTCCAACTCCAATGAGTTTGGAGCCGGAGTTCATTGGGGTTCGAGTAGTGGAACCATTGGCTCTGATAACTCTGTCTCCTTCGATTCCGTCGTCGGCTCCGATCCCCTCGGTGGTGCCATCTGTCAAGGGATCTGGGCGCCAGGGCTCCCTCGGCTCTGAGGGGGCGAGTGGCATCGGACCCTTGTCCGACCCCGTTCTCCCTCAAGGAGCTTCGGCGCATGTGAGCTCGGCTCCTACATCAGCCTCGAAGCCATCTCCCTCGGTGCGGAGAAAGTTTCTGATTTCCTCGGAACCGGAGCTTTCTCTGCATCATGGCAGGGGTGCCTTCAGTGACATGAGGGAGTGTGCTGGCCACTGAGTCAACTCCACTATCGGCCCCACTGGCTCCGTCCCCTGTAGTGGCTGTAGTGCCTGTGCCAACCTCTGCTCCTCCTCCAGACCCCAAGCGTAGGGAACCGGTGCTCCAGGGCACCCCATTGGGTGTTTCCTCTTCTTCCGAGGCTTCCCCTGATCATTCAGAGGAGCCCCCTCGTAAGAAGAAGTGCAAGAGGAAGCACATTGACTCCTCTGAGTCTGTCACTTCTGATACAGACTTAGATGAATCGGAAGGGTCCCAGAGATCCCCCTCTGAAGAGGTTTCCTTCTCGGACATCATAGAAATGCTTAAGCAGAGGGGGAACTGGAATCTTCTAGCCCCTACCGAGGCTGAGTCTGTATTTCTGGATGCGTTCGGTTCCCGACCTTCCACCTCCTGGGTTTCTCCGCCTTTCGATCCACTTATGGCAGTGGTGGTTTGAAAGGCTTGGTCAGCTCCGGATACAGTGGAACCAACTCCGAGGAGACCTGGCAAATTCATCACAGCATCCCAGGATAAGCAGTTCCTTACCAAAGGTGTTCCTGTTGATGCCATGGTGGTTGCAGCAGCCACCAAAAAAGAGTTAGGAGGATGGACAGACAAAGAGGTCTCCGCTAACAAGGAGTCTAGGACCATGGACAGATACGGGAAGCAAATGTTCACTTCAGCGACCTTTTCTATGAGGTCATTGAACTACTTATGTCATTTTACCCGGCTTCAGAGGGATCTCATTAAAGAGCTCGGAGATACCCTTTAAGATCCATCAGCTGAGGGGGCTCAAGCTAAAGTAGCTTCCCAGCTGGTGACGCTTAATTCTGTAGTTAACTCCTCCATGAGGCTCATTTCCTATGCAGCCGATGGTGAGAGTAGAGCCACAGGTACGGGTGTGGCCCTTAGGAGGCATGCATGGATGCGGCTGTGTAATTTTGCAGAACCCTTTTGAGCGTCATTCACCAACACCCCCTTTGATGGTTCCTTTCTTTTTGGATCACAGGTGAAAGACACTTTGACTAGGTGTGAGCAAGAAGGCAAGACTCTCTCTGCCGTGGGAGTCTGTTTTTTCACTCCTTCTAGACCGTACCCCAAAGGTCAGAAGAGTGGCAAAATGTGGTTCCGAAAATCCCAGGGAGCCTTGCCTGACACACGTAGCAATTTTTCTTCCAGGGGCAGAGGGGGAAACAATAACAACAGACGCCGCCTCGTGGCAGAGGGGGTCCGCAGAACCAGGGCAACAGAGAATCTTTCTCTGATAAGCCCTTTCAGCATCCCTGAAAGGTTGCCAGGCTGCTCACCTCTGGAAGCAGTCGGGGGAAGACTTTCACTGTACCCAAAAGCCTGGCAAGATTTAACGCAAGACAGATGGGTACGGTCCATTATATCCGGAGGTTACAAAATTCCCTTCTGTCAACCCCCTTACCGTCAAGGAAATCCCTTCCAGATGTTCCACCCAATCTGAAGGACCAAGCGGTAATAGAAGTTTCAAAGCTGTTAGAAAAAAGAGTCATCCAGGACGTTCCGGCGAACGGATCTGGAACTTACTCAATGTTCTTGTTGGTACCAAAAAAGACAGGGGACTGGAGACCGATTCTGGATCTCAGCAGACTAAACAGGTCTGTACAAAGAACAAGGTTTCGGATGGTCACGCTACAGTCCATTCTACCCTTTCTGGGTCAGGACAACTGGATGTGCTCAATAGATCTTCAGGACACGTACTACCATATCAAGATGGACAGGCGCTCCAGGAGATTTCTTCGCTTCTGGCTGGGAGCCAGTCATTACTAGTTCAGAGCTCTGCCCTTTGGTCTCACCACAGCCCCCAGGGTGTTCACCAAATGTATGGCAGTGATCACGGCTCACCTGAGATGTCGAGGATTCCAGGTGTTTCCATATCCAGACGACTGGCTCCTCACTGTTACTACCAGGCATCAACTTCAAGCCAGGGACTACACAATCACAATCTGCTCCCAGTTAGGCATTACAATAAACTTTGAAAAATCTGCCTTGTTGCTCGGTCACGGCTCACCTGAGACATCGAGGATTCCAGGTATTTCCATATCTAGACGACTGGCTCCTCACTGCTACTACCAGGTATCAACTTCTTCAAGCCAGGGACTACACAATCACAATCTGCTCCCAGTTAGGCATTACAATAAACTTTGAAAAATCTGCCTTGTTGCTCTGTCAATCTATCGCCTACATAGGTGCAGACTTAGACACAAAGAACATGTCCACAAGGCTACCGCCAGAAAGGGTGTCTACAATTCATCAGCAAGTACAAATTCTGATGCAGAGCAAAAGAATCCATGTCAGGTTCGTCCTTCAAACTTTGGGTTCTATGGCAGCAGCCATTCTTCTAATCCCACTGGCCCGCTTTCACATGAGGATCCTTCGGTGGCTTCTGTTCACACAGTGGTCTTTCCAACAGCTGCCCTTGTCTCACACAAGATTACAGAAGCATGCAAAAGACACTTTTCCTGGTGGATGGTTTCCCCACTAGTGACTCAGGGCAGACCCTTCATTCAGCCTCCGGTAGCCAGGGTGACCACAGACGCCTCCCTGATAGGGTGGGGGGGGGGGGCATTATTGGGGCAGGACAATCCAAGGCACTTGGCAGCCTCACGAGTACCATCTGCATATAAATGTCCTAGAAATGAGAGCCGTACTCCTAGCGTTGCAAGCCCTTCAGGACTCTCTTCCTTCTGGGACCATTACAATTCAAACAGACAACATGTCAGTGGTGTGATACATCAACAAGTAGGGCGGAACCAGGTCCTACCCCATGTGTCGAGAAGCAGTCAGACTGTGGAAGTGGGCGATTTTCCTCCCAACATTTTCTGATTGTGAGGCACATCCCTGGGAAGTCCTGCATCATAGCGGACAGGCTCAGCAGGGCTATCCTCATGCCTCATGAGTGGTCTCTGAATCAGGAAGTTGCGGATCTTATCTTCCGCAAATGGGGACAGCCTTGTTGCGATCTGTTCGCCACCCCCTTCAACAGCAAATGCAGCAACTACTTCTCCCTTCTTCTGCTTTCAGGTCACTCACCCAGAGATGCTCTAGTCCATGATTGGCCTCAGGGTCTTCTTTATGCCTTTCCTCCGTTTCCCCTGATTCCAAAACTCATACAGAAAGCAATATCATTGGGTTGCAAAATGATCCTCATTGCCCTCTACTGGTCTCGACAGATATGGTTCCCATTCCTGCATCATTACCTTCTCGATCAGCCTTGGACTCTGGATCCGATTCCAGACCTACTGATTCATCAATCAGGTAGGTTGCATCAATCCCTCCAAACTCTCCAGCTCACAGCTTGGTTGCTCCACTTCCAACCTTAGCCAGGCTTCCCAGCATTTCCCCGGCTGTAAGTGAGATTATTGTCTCCTCTCACAAGTCCACAACCAGAAAAACTTATGCTAATAATTGGAAACGTTTTTCTTGTTGGGCAGAGGCTAGGAATGTAGACCCCTTTTCAGCCCCAGTCCACGAAATTCTGGAATTTCTAGCGCAACTTTTTCATTCCAGTTCTGCTTCTGCTACAATCAAGGTTCAGTTAGTGGCCATTTCTAACTTTGTTAGTTTGTCAAATTCAAACATTATGTCTCGTAATCTCTGTAAAGCTTTTTTGAGAGGGACCACTCTCCTTAGGCCTCCAGTCAGAGATCCTCCTCCTCCTTGGGACCTTAATTTGGTATTAACTTCCTTAGCTCTGCTCCCTTTTGAACCAGCAGCGTCCTGCTCCATTAAGTTTCTATCTTGGAAGACACTCTTTCTGGTAGCTATTACTTCAGCCAGATGCGTCTCTGAACTTCAGGCACTATGTGTTCGTCCTCCATACTTGGTTTTTCATAAGGACAGGGTTGCTCTGAGGACTAATCCTTCGTTTCTTCCGAAAGTCTGCTCAGAAAATAATTTAAACCAATCTATAGACCTTCCTGTGTTTTTTCCTAACCACACCAACAAGGCAGAGTACAAATTACACCAATTGGACGTTCATAGACAATTGTGTTTTTACCTGCACAGGGCTAAGGAAATAAGGGAATCGGACCAACTATTCCTTTCCTATGCTGTAGGCAAACAAGGTCTCCCAGTTTCCAAGGTGACCTTATCCAGATGGTTGTCTCACACTATTGCTTTCATTTATCAATTAAGGAACAAAGAGTTACCTATCAAACCAAAAGGTCATTCTACAAGAGCCTTGGGCCACCTCTGTAGCCTTCCAATCTAGGTTGCCCATGGATTCTATCTGTGCAGCTGCTACGTGGGCAAATCCTCATACCTTTATTTCTCATTACAAGCTAGATATGGTCTCCAGGAGTAGAGCTGACTTTGGTTCCACTGTTCTGAAGAGTCTGTTCCAATGAGCCGCCCAGGACTGTAGGTGCTAGGGACGCTGTCCCAACCAGCAAGAACGAAGGCGAGATAGACAACTTAACATAAAGAAGTTATGTACCTACCATAACATTCCATGTTAGTTGTTTTCATCTCGCCTTCTTTCTTGCGTCCCACCCTCCATCCCCCTGTCCTATTGGACCGAGAGGAGTTCTGATTTCACTGGCTGAGTGTTCTCTGGTTTGTTTCCTCTACTAACTTAGAGAGTTGTTTCCTCTACTAACTTAGAGAGTATGACAGGTATACTCAACCTATTTGTTTGGACAGGTTTATTCTCTGGCTGTGTCTGAGGTTAGCTATTTCAAATGAGATCTGGGTAGCTATCGCCAGGCATCGTGGGATAAGGGGTAGCCTCGAGCCAGTAAACAGCTCTCGAGCTATAGAAGATTGCCGAGTCAGAGCCAAGGATCGGCTCCGATCACAACCAGCAAGAAAGAAGGTGAGATGAAGACAACTAACATGGAATATTATGGTGGGTACATAACTTCTTTTTCATGACAGTCTTGTTAACATTAGAGAGAAGAGGGGATGCATACAGAAAAGTAGAGAGAAGGTGAGCTAGAGCTATGGCAACTTTGGCTGGGGGGGGTTAGGAAGGCTTTTATTCTGTAAAGTGATCCTAGTTTTTGGTAATGGTGTTGATCAATTGGTTAACATGTAGGTCAAATTGTAGATTGTAATGACACCTAATAGTTTAGTGGAGAGGTCAGGGAAGATTATTGTTCCATCATTTGCTTTTATTATAAAGTTAACAACAGTAGACCTTTGTGTAGGTAATAATAGCAGCAATTTAGTTATTTTAGGATTTAGAATCAGACGTCGTTGGAAAAGCCAGTATTTTATTGTGTTAAAGGTGGTCTGTATGGCTAACTGTAACTCTATTGGGGATGTGGCCGAGAAAATCAGGGTAGAGTCGTCAGCATATTGGATACAGCTGACTTTTGGGATGACAGTATTCATATCGATGATCTTCTTTCTTCTTCTTTCGGCTTTTCCCAGTTAGGGGTCGCCATAGCGGATTACTTGTCCGCTCATAATTGGCAGTGGAGTTTTACGGTGTCGAGGTGCCAGTCTGGTGCCCAACCTTCCACAGAAGGCACACACATGCATACACTCAGAAAATGGAAACTAACAGGGGCCATAGTATAGAGCCTTGTGGTACTTAAAGGGTGTTAGGTAGGTTAGAGAGTTTATTCTGCCAAAGAACAGCGTGCTGTCTACCACTTAGATAGGATTTAAACCATTAAAGGGCTTTAGGATCTAGACTGAGTGTTTGCAGGGTGTGGATTAATAGTTGGTGGTTAACCATATTGAATGCCCTGGAGAGATCCAAGAAGAGGGCTGAAGAAATATGGTTATTGTTTCGACTATGGTTTATGGTGTTGGTAAAGGTTAGTAGGGCTGAGGTAGTACTGTGGTGAGGTCTGAAACCATGCTGGGTATCTGCCATGAGGTGGATAAGGATTAGGTAGTGCATGAACTGTCTCTGAATACATTTTTCCATAATCTTTGCAAGTGGAAAGAGTATAGCTATAGGCCTGTAGTTGGAGAATTCAGTAGAGCTACCTCCTTTATGGAGTGGGATTACATAGGATATTTTCCAGATAGTGGGAATTTTAGCTTCTTCTATGGTTCGATTGATAAGTATCGATACCGGGTATGCAATAGCATCAGCTGATTTTTGTAGGTATTCAGCAGGAAGTTGGTCAGCCGATAGTGTGGTGGGTTTTAGTTTTTTGATTAGGGTATGGATAAGTGATGTGGCAACAGGTTGAAAACTAAATGAGAGTAGGTTTCTAGAGGTGGTACTTTCTGGGCCAAGGGAGCTAGGAGGTAGTTGGCTGGCTAGGGCCTGAATTGTCTTGGTAAAGAATCTGTTAAAACTATTTGAAACATCCTCTGGGGGTTTATCAGTAGTTTATTCAAGCCTGCCCAAAACTTCTGAGGGTTATTTTGATTTTCTGTCTGTAATTTGCAGTAGTATTGTTTTTTTGTCTTGTAGTATGAATTTTGTAGTTTCGTTCCTAAGTTGCCTGTATTTAATTTGATCTTTGGGGTGTTTAGTTGAACGCCATAAAGCCCAGGCTTTGTTTCTAAGGCTAATTTTGAGTCTAGTCTCTTGAAAGCCATGGTGCAGTTTTTGCCTTTGTTCTTTTTGAGCGAATAGGTGCGTGTAAGTCAAGGATCTCAAGGAATTTATTGTTAAAGTACACAGCTGCTTCCTCTAAGGGGAAGAGTTTTAAAATAGACCAATTACATGATTTTAGTTCCTGTTGGAATTTGGCTGAGTCAAAGTTTTTGTTATTTCTAACATTTCTTAGTAAGGGTTGTTGGGGATTGATAGCTTTCTGTTTAATTATATATGTGAGATAGTGATCGCTTAGACTCTCTGGGAGGGTACCAGAGGTGTACAGATGGGGGTGACTGTTGATGAGTACCCAATCAAGTATGCTTTCTTTTTGGTTGGGCTTACCTACCCTAGTAGGGGTGTTAATGATTTGCGTAAGTAAGTGTAGGTTAATATGGGTGGTTGGGGATTCTGATGAACAGGTGGCCCAGTCTATATTGAAGTCTCCGAGAAGTAGGGTTTCTTGGGGGTAGTGACTAGATATCCAGTGTAAGGTGTCTTCAATTGTAGCTATATTGTTACCTGGGGGAATATACTTGCAGATTATATAAATGCATTTACTTTTGTTAAGTTGCAGTTTGGTGGCTAGAATCTCTTAAGTTGTTAATCTGAGGTGGTTGTACTATATATGTGGTTACATTCAGCTCTGATTTATAGAGTAAAGCTACCCCACCCCCCTTCCTGGAAGCACAGTCCAGCCTGTGTATGTTATACCCAGGAAGTAGTACTTCATTGTCTGTAGTGGTAGGTTTTAACCAGGTCTCTGATAGAGAATCTCAGGAGAGTGAACAGCAAGGAGTGCATGCAGTTCATGTACCTTGTTATTAATGCTTCTAATATTAAGATGACAGGTTAGGCTAGAGTTAGATGACCTGGAAATTGTAGGTTTGTAGCTTAAGTTACAGGTAGAGGGGGAGTATGTGTCTAAGGTGGATGGACCAGGGTTGGGGTGTATGTCTCCACCAAGTAATAGGCTAGGCCTAAGCTTGGAGATAAGTTTCAGGAATTTGTCTACATGTTTGTGGTAGAGTCTGATTCTAGTGCTAATTTTCCTAGAGTTGATATGTAGGAAGTGAGAACAAGATGTTGGATATGTCCTGGTATTGTAATTATGGTTGAAGGTGGGATGATTGACAAATTGGGTGATAGTATGGGTCTTTGGAACTTGAAGTCCTGTGAGAGACTAATTTTCATATAAGGTAAGGAAGTATGGGGCTAATAGGAGGGGTAGTAAAAAGCAGTGCAACATTGTTTGGGATGTGGCTTGAGAGATAATAAACTGTTATACCTGGAATTGCAGTACCAGAAGATAGTGTGGTTAGGTAACTGTATTAAAAGGGGGTGGGAGGCTGCCAGATGAAAGTTGATAGGTGCTGGTGAGATGTAGGTAGAGGGTTTGGGTGGGGAATAATTATCACAGTAAGAGGTGATGGGAGCTAGTAGGTGGGGGAGTGGCTAGTCAGGTAGAAATGTAGAGGTAGTGGGGGTGGGAATTGGGGGCAGGGACGGGAGCGCAGTGAGCCCAAGCGTAGCGAGGACAAACAGAGCGGGGCTATTGCAAATCCCAAGGTTTTCTAGTCTGCCTTAGAGCAGTTAGGTAGGTATTATGGCACTTGTTAGCTTATAGGTTCAATTTATAGGAAGTGAAGCTTTTAGATTATGTTTTTTTTTTGTATTACACTTTTTAAAGTTAGTATCCTATAGGTAATACAATTTTGGGGTTGTTTTGAGGGTAAAGTTTCAAAGATTAGAGGGCAGGGGTAAGCTACATTTTGGATACTTTTTGGGTACGGTTAGGAATAAGCCAATTCAAATTCTCTAATGAGAGAGAGAACAAGGTAAAAAGAAAGGTCTAGCAGAAGAGCAGCTAGAAGGAAAGGAGATTTATAACTGAGTAGAGCTCAGCAAATTCAGAAGAAGACAATAGTCGAAGGAGTGAGGTACAAAAGGGGAGGGCAAAAACAGAAATAACTGTAGAGCCAAGTTCTATAACTGCACAGCAAGGAACAGTCACTTAGACTACCAGGTACTGTGAAAAGTATCTATGCAGCTGACAATTTTGTAGACTAGGAATTCTTAGAGAAATAGAAACCTTATGCCAGGAGTGAGTATGGAGTGGGTGAAATATGGGCATGTGTATTGGGAAGAAGTCTTAGTAAAACAATGATTCCAAACTAGAAAGTGTTGGGTTTAGAGAGATCCATGGTGGGGGTGGGGGTTAGCAGTAGTGTGCACTCCTTGAATACATTCTAAATAAAATGTACAGTCATAGAAGGGTTAAATCATTAACATACACTGTAATGTTCCTGTACTTTAAGTAAACAGGCCACCAACTTTTGCAGATGCAGCTTGCTGGTAGAGAACTGCTATAGGGATGCCCCACAGTGTTTGTATTAGCTGACAACACCATCAATTTCCGAACTGCTTTCGAGGCTGGAAAGAATTAAAAAAATGAAGTGTATGATGAATCATCGGCGGACTGGCAGACTATCAAATTAGGTTCCATAATTAATGTGAACAGTAAAGGCGATAAGGGGCATCCTTGCTTGGTTCCTTTAATAATTGGTATATTTTGGGAGATATTTGTGCCTATTTTAATATATGCTTGGCTACCCTGATATAATTGTGTAATTAAATTTATAAAACTATTAGAAAAGTTTAATTTCTCCAATAATATAAATAATCGGGTCTACCTGAGATGGTCGACAAGCCATTTGATCGACTTTCATTTGGTCGACAGGCAGATTTGCCCCCCCTCCCCAATGTTATGCGACCCTGGAGTTGATATATATAGTTAGGGGGGGTGTGGGGGGCACAGCCCTCCACATTGGGGGGTGTGGGGGGTGAAGCCCCCCACATAAAACTGCTTGTCGACCAAATGAACTGTCGACCAAATGAGTGTCGATCAAATGGCTTGTCGACCATCTCAGGTAGACCCAAATAATCCCAATTTATTGAGTCGAAAGCACAATTTATGTGAAGACTAAAGTCAGATTATTATTTCAATATTTAACTGATTCAATTAAAGTTCTTTTGATGTTATCATAAGAGTTTCTATTTACTATAAATCCAGTTTGATCATCTTCAACTAATAGGGGTAGAACATTTTTTAGTCTAGCTGCAAATATTGACATAAACATTTTATAATCGATCTTTAGTAAAGAGATAGGTCTATCGGATGAACATTTAATAGGATCTTTATTAGATTTAAGACTAGGAGAGATAAAAGTTTATTTCCATGAAGGAGGTATTAAATTATTATTTGGGAGCTGTTATAGACTTTATGAAGCAGTTTTAAGGCATTAATTGGTAAAATCTTATAAATTTCCCGAATTACGCCATCATTTCCCAGTGCTTTATTGAGTTTTAATTTAGTGATCTGGGATTGAATATATTTAAAGGAAATGGGTCTATCTATGCAAGTAGCTTGCTCTTTTGATAGTCTTTTTTGTATATTTATTAATGAAAGATTTGATTTCTTGATAAGACTCTATTATCGTAGGTTACTGATTTATATTAATAAAAAATTCTTTAAATTCGATTAATATATTTTGTATATCTGAAACTCTCCTTTTCTTTTTAGGGGAAAATATTTTATTTATATGATTCCAATTTATTTAGTCATTTAGTTTTATTAGGTAATAAATTTAGGGATCTAGGATTAGTGGAGAATTTTAAAAAATTAAATTTCTGTAAATTAATCATAGTTTTATGGTTCAATATCGCCATATATTTATTATTCAAACAATTTATTTCTTTTTTCTTATTGTTTTTATTAACATCTTTCTCTTGAATAAATTTCAGAGTATCTAATTTTATGTTGTATGTCAAGTAATTGTTCGTCCCAACTTTTCTTTTTTTGTGATGCCAATTAATAATTCTCCCATAGAGATCCACTTTTAAGGTGTCCCACACAAAAATTTCAGAGGTATCATTGATGTTAGTTAGGGCTATAAAATTCTGAGTTTCTAATGTTATAAATCTTTCAGCTTTGTAATATATGCAGGTATTCTTCTTCTTTGAACATTACAGTTTGGATTAATTAAAAATTATTGAATTGTGATCTGATAAAGGACAATCAATCACTTTAGTACTAATTAAAGAATCTACTAAGTCATTAGAAAATAAAACTCTGTCTGTCTTTGAGTGTTTATTATGCCTGTGTGAAAAAAGTGTAAGTAAAGAATCAGAATCAGCAAAGGTATGTATATCTTTCAAAAGGTATGTTTCAGAAAAGTCTTTCAACAATTTGGCTGATGCTGTAATTCTTTTATTATGAAAAGTTGATTCGTTATTGTCTAAAATACAGTTAAAATCGCCCGCAATTATTATATGTCCCTTAGGAAATTGCAGTATATGGTCAAAATGTCGTTTTACTGTACTGGTACCTATTCCTGGAATCCAATATAGGTTTATTAAGGTATACATTTTGTTAAATTGGACAGTAACAAGGCAAAACATTCCTTTATTAGTAATACCACCAGCGACAACAGCCACAAATCACAGAAGAAATGCAGATAAAAGGATTTATTGCACTTAGCGCTTTGGCTGCCCAGCCTTCACAGAGTAAAAACACTTCCAAAACACAAGTTTAAATACATAAGTCCAATAAAAACAGTCCATCCCACTGCTAATGGGTTAATTAAGTTACATATTTCCAATTGCATTCTTTGTTTAACCCTAAAGGTTCTAAAGTGTTAATAAATTTTAAAATATATGTTTCTTTTTTCAAAAGTTTATCTTTTAAACTTGCATTTTCACCCATCGATGTTTCACTTTTTCCAAGGTACAGCCACAAATTCCTTCAGGATTGGAATTGTGAAACTCAGAAAAGTGGTAGCCCAAAGGGCTATCCATTTTCACATCTTTAATATCCCTCACATGTTCTTGAAAATGTACTTTAAGGCTTCGACTAGTTTCCCCAACATAAAACTTATTATATCCACATTTCACCTGTATTATTGCAATCAAAGTTCTTCCTACTAGTAAAAAAACATCCATTAATGCTTGCAAAATAATTAATATATTTACATATAGAACACTTCTTACAAGGGCCCGTACCTATAATAGGAATCATTTCTCTATCCAAATTAACAGTAGGTAACTCAAAATATTTATGTACTACAATGTCCCTTAAATTCCTAGCCCTCTTATAGGAGGCTATGACATGTTTAGGCAAAAGCAAACTTAAGTCTCTCCCTAAGCATCATAGACCAAAATTGCTTAATAATGTCTACAATTTTATGACTAATAACATTATAAGTTGTGACAAAAATCATTTCCAGGTGTTCCACAATTCAAATTTGCAGCATTTGTACACCTGGAACATCTCTGATAATTAGTATTATTATTACATTTTTCTAGGTGATTCCTATTATTTTATTACTTATTACTTATTTCAGTTCTTTTTGGTGGTATTGGCAAAACATCCCATTATTGTCTTTAAGTATTGATAATTTTTGGACGTGGTAAAGTGTTATTCCATAAAATAACTACTTCTGTCTTCTGAAAATGTTCTGAACTTACTAACACTGAGTATGATTTGGTATCTAATCTAAATACATCCTCTGTTTTCAGATGAGTTTCTTGTAGGAATATTAATTTAGCTTTGTGTAATTTGAGATATTTAAAGAAACTTCCCCTCTTACTTGGAGTATTTAATCCATTAATGTTGATTGAGATACTCTTTAATGAGGTCATTCAGTATTATGTTTATGAAAAGGAAGTGTATGGACCAAAACCATAACCTATTAATGAAAATTGAAGGAATACTAAATACAATATTTATAAGGTGAAGCAGTAAAGTTGAAAAAAGTAATTATGTGTAATTTCTTTTTCCAAGTGTTGTGGAGATTGTGAAGAAAACTAATAGTAGACTTTTATAACTTAAACTAATAACATCATAACCACCCCTAACCCTTCTGGAGTTTAATACTCCCAATTCGAGTGACATATGATCACTCAAGTTAACCCCCTAACCAGTAGCAACATCTAATCAGTGTCTGAGATAATATTTACTCTTAATAAAGCTGATTTAGCTTCAAGAGAAAAACTAATAATATATATCATGAATCAGTAGAGAGTGTATTTATGTTAATGGCACATAAAGAACAGCCCAATGAATTACTCTTAAAGGTATAACAATAATAAATATCCTCTATTAACATAAGTTAAAATTTCACTTTCAGTAACCATCAAGAAAAAAAAGTGTCACAATGAGCAATCTAGTTAATAAAGATATATAATAAGTCTATACTGTAACCAGATAATCCTTAAACATTGAAATACACATCCTAAAACTGTGTAAGTAAATATTCAGAATTGAAAGTTTCATTTGTTTATAATTTACAGTAGTTTGCAAAACTAATGAAATATGAATGCTACAGCCCCTATTGCTTTCCCTTACTCTTCTTCCCTACCCTTTACCCCCTCTTTTCCTCTCTTTGTAGATATAATGATCATCCCCGCTGGGCTCAAAATACTTGCCTACTATATGAGTTATTACTGTCAGTAAACAGGTAGTAATAACCTGATAAAATTATTTACAACTGTTATAGGTAATGAATAACATGTTGCTATGGAGGCATGAAATTATAAAATACATATCCACATTATATTAAATAAGAGAACATATAAATATAGTGTGAGGTACAATGACTAGGAATTATAATTTAATAGTCTAGGTTTTCATAAGATAGTAAGACAAATATTGGATTCTCTTATTCCACCTTTTTCTTTTCACTCTCCAGTTTCTGTTGCACAGAAAAGTTAGAAAGGAACAACTGTAGTGACAAATATATAAAAAGCCATATGCTTGATGTATACAAATAATATTCCATTAATAAGCCAAATCAGCAAATAATATTCCTGATATTCTCAGCTTGTACTTCTGGTGCTAAGCGCTTATACAAAATAGAAGGTATTAATCATAGTTAATTGAATTATTTTTATTTTCCTCTTTTCCACTCCATATTCTACCTCTTTATACCCTTTCCCTCTAAAGCACTCAACAAACCTAGACTGAAACATTTGTAAGTTGGTCTTAACAAATCCTTATAATACCCAAATTAGCCTATATGTAAAGTTATAATAGTTAGGCAATGCTAATCAATAGGAAATGTATGCAGCATTAAACCAACAAACTAGAATATTCTACTTGTACTATAAATATAGAAAGAATATTAATAGTTTACACAATTAACTATTACAAGTCATTCAGTGAAGAGAAATAACTTAAAAAACGTCCTAATATAGATGACGAGTTATTTATCGGCTTGGTGATTTAAAATAATATGCATGTCATCTAACCAAATGGTAGCATTATACATAGATAAATGACAAGACACAAAATCAAAATCACTACTAAGGATAGTAGTATTAAAAATGTAGATAAAAAAATATATAAATTTCTTAGAAAATTAAACTGTTGCAAATCTAAGTATAGTTTAAAGGGCAAAGATGTCACTTATTTAACAAGAGACCCTGTAAATAATGAGATTAGTATCCAAAAGAGCAGATGTACTATTAATTTAGCCCTTTTCTTTAATCTTAATATCTTGCAGAAAAATTAGAGCACATAAAATACTGAGCATTGTCAATACCGGTTATATAAGTATATGTGAAGTATATCAGAGGCTAAAATGCCGTTTGCTTAAGAAATATTGTAAAAACAGATAACTGGAATGGCAAACTAACTTTTATAATTTCTGTTATGCCTCTTTGTAATGATTTAAAATAACTGCTGCAACCATATCTAACAGTTTATAGTTGACACTATACTAGAACATACCAGAATAACTGCTATTAAAAGGTACACATGAGTTTGAGTACAAAATATCCTTATTAGGTGTCAGAATACCCAGAGCTAGTGCACCATAATCGATAGCTGTGAAGACAAAGTTGTCTACAATGGCTAGCACACAATATAGGTTAAAAATGCATAAATGTAGAGATCTATCAAGCTTAACTGTAAGATGTCCAGGCATAAAAATGAAATAATACACTGAGAACTGCACAACTAATAATCTTGAGGACAGCAGTTCGAATGCCAAATGAAAGGAGTAAGAACTGATAAATGATCCGTGCCTGCTTAGTATGCCCATATTTATATTTGTCAAATAGACTAAATATATATGCCCGATAAGTAAAAAAACGAAACTTCATACTTTAAAACAGGTATCATGTTCATTTGTTGCAGATAGATGAAGTTCCACATCACTTGCAGATATGCTGGATGTTGTGCTGGCTTTCTTGAAGTGTTTGTACGTTCCGTTTATGCAATCTGGCTAAATTCAAGTTCAGGGTTCAACCGGAACATCAAGACTGTGTGGTGAAGTAATGAAGAAGCAACCCAGCTGTGTGATCATCTCATGAAGCTGTTTGCAAGCCGAATCTTCACTGGAAACAGCTTTCAAAGATTCCAGCGGGAAACTGTGAGTAAAAACTCACTTTTACATTTTTTCCAAAGCTCGAGCTGAAAGCACAACTTGCAACTAGCCAAAAGGGAGGGCGGAGCCATCACAACAACCGAGTTGGACCATAGTAACTCCTGAAGCCCTCCCAGACAACTCCACCACATACACAGCCCCAAAAACAACGTATTAGGCAAAAAACCAACATATTCAACCCACCAAGTAACAGTAGGCAGAGAAAATGAAAGAAGAGGGACAAACAAATAAAACAACAAAAGACAAAAAAAAAGCAGCACCATCCCAAATCAACACAAACTGCTCCAGCCCCATCCCAACAGAATACAACTAAGTCAGTACCTTAAAAGCATTACAACTCAGTGCAGCATTCCTGCCTCACAATCCTTCAGCACTAACATATACCAAAAGGGAAAAAAAGGTTGGATAAGACAGGAATCAAAAAATAAACACCAAATCCCATAATTAGATTTAAACTTGAATTCAAGAGATAGAGATATAGTGACCTATTAATTACTAGACTATAACATAAAACACAGTCCCAGCCACATAAAAAAAAATTCCCATTAACAGCAGAGCCATATCAATCAGCTGAACACCATTACTTAATTACAGACTAAATATATTATGAGACGGAAGTAGCTATTGTACCTTTTAAACTATATTATACTAAACTATTATAACATACCAACAAGAATAGATAATGAAGCACCAGTGAACAAGAATATTCTAAATTCTTACCTGTTGATCCAGTTTCATCTCCTCGGACTTTTGGATCACTTGCAACTGTAAAAAGAAGCAAGTAAAGAAAAACTGAAGTGAAAGAAAATATTTGAGTATAAATATGGAAGTGAGGGTAAATAAAAAATGTATCCACTGTCAGTTATTTTCTAAGTTTCTTTTTTTGTTCAAAGGTTTTTCATGCTCCGTTCTCAGGTAATCTCTTTAAACTAGCATTAGCCCACTCCATTTCTTAAATGTTGTCTAATAGCTTGTTTGTTTTAACAAATGAAAGAGCAGTGTCCAAATCTTCAAATATTTTAGATGTATTTTGGTAGAAAAATTTCAGTCTTGCAGGAAATAATAAATGGGATTTTATTTGATTCTTTTTAAGTTCTCTTATTAAGGGCAAGAAAATCTTTCTTTTAGATATTACCACAGGAGAATAATCATTGTGAAAACAAACTATATTATCCTTTATTTTAATTGGTGATTTTGCCCAGGCTGTTTTCAGTACTGTTTCCTTATCATGTGGTGAAAGAAATTTTACAATCACAGATTTTGTAGAGTTACTTTTGCTGTTTTTAGAAGAAACCATAGATCTGTGTGCTACTTCAGAATCATAGGCAAGAGCTGCAGGGAGTTACAGGATTTTTGGCAGCCAAGATGTCAAGAACCTTTTCCATGTTGTTTCCTTCTATATTATCAGGCAACCCAAAATTTCTTATGTTTTTATGACGAGACCTGCTTTCAAGATCTACGTTTGACTCCAGTAGAGTGTTTTGTTTTAAAAGAAATTCTATGTTGTGTTCACCTTCTTGGATTCAGGTGTCCATATCATTTAGAGCTGTTTCAATTCCCGGGATTTGTTCATTCTATTGTTGTAAGTCTTTATGAGTAGTATCCATTTGTTGTGTACATCTCTCCTTAAAATTATCTTCAAGTCCATTCTGTCTATTTTGTTTGTTAGTTCTTGTATATTAGTTAGCAAGGATTGTATTTCCTTTTTTAAGGTTGTATCCTGATGTGCAGTTTTAGAGAAGCTCATTCTGTTGACTAATAAAGATCAGAGTGTCACTGGTATTTTTTTATGGGAAAAAGTAAAATATTCAAAAAAAAAATTTGTGTACTATCCTTTTATATAATAAGAGTCAGAAGCATAAAAAATATCCACAGTTCGGATAGTTATATTCTGAAAATCCTCTCATAAAAATGTGAAGAGAAAGAGCTGAAGAGAAGTGCTGCTACTCAGTGCTCATCCTGGCCACACCCCCCTAGGCACCTGTTTTCTGAGGACATTCTTTGAATCCTGCAGGAAGCCAAGAAACTCACTACCAGGAAATCGTACATATCTAAATGGAAAAGATTTTCTGTCTGGAGTCTGTTTCACCATCAGGATCCCCTATCTGTGGAGGTTCCTGGTTGTGTCTTATTTGTGTGATCTGTTCCTTGCTGGGTTAGCATATTCAGTTAAAGCTCATTTGTCAATTTCTGCTTGCCTGACCTTGACTCCTCCTCTGCCCTCTAGATTTGGTGTCAAGCAATTTCTTCATAACGTCCTTCATATTAGGCATCCCTACTTAAAAAATTGACTCAGGCTGTTTTGAGCCTGCTTCTTTTTCTTCCTTACAACGTTGTACTTGGAAGACTGTTATTTTGGTTCTCACTTCAGCCAAGAGTGTGTGTGAACTTGAGGCTGTCGTGGCTGTTCTTCCTTTCTTAAATTTTCACAGAGATAGGTTGTCTTGTGTTACTAACCTTCCTTTTATGCCCAAGATAGTTGATGAGTTATCCCTTAATCAGTGTGTTCATCTACCTTCCTTTTTTCCTTCTCCACAGTCTGCCAGTGAGAAGATTCTTCACTCCTTGGATTTGCATAGACAGCTCAGATATTAGTTTGGTAAAACTAAAGTTATTCACAAATTTGAGCAGCTTTTTGTTTTCTTTCATCTCAGGTCTTTGGGTTTGGCTGTTTCTAAGCAAACCATCTTTTCCTAGGTTTCTACTGCCATTTCTTTTTTTGTTCTTTTCATGGTAAATGTCTTTCCTTGTCAGTGAAGGCTCCTTCTTCCAGGGATGTTGCCTCCTGTGGTGCTTTTTTTCAGAGTGCTGGATACCAGTTCCATCCCTGAGGCTGCTGTTTAGTTCTCTGTTCATACTTTCACTAAACATTACAAGTTAGATGTTATCTCCTGGGACAGAGCTGGCCTTGCCAGGGCTATCCTGCATGGGTTTCTGGAGGGCTGTTCTATGCCATCTTCCTCCCAGGCTTCCTCTTGAGCTTTTGTACTCTCGTTAGATTATGAATATTGCAGCAGTGATATGGAAGGATATACTACAGTTGTGTAAATTCTTACCATAACATTAGATGCCCTTGTCTTCACTGTTGCAGTATTCATTCCCACCCTCCTGATTTCTCTGCTCTAGTTTATCCTTTCTTACCCTCCTTGTCCTGGCGCTCTTTTCCTTTGATACACATTTTTTTCTTGTCCTTAAGGGCATTCTGTTCCTCCTGGGGCTTTTTCAGTTCAGTGTGTCTGCATATGTACATCACCTTTATGTCCTAAGACTTGAGTGGGGAGCGTATGTGTGACTATTCATGCTAGGTTATGAATACTGCAACATTGAAGAGAAGGACATCTGCTGTTATGGTAAGATTTTACACAACTGTACGTTCTGTTAATGCTGTCAAATGTTTGCCTTCCTCCATAAAACTGCATTGATCCATAGTAGAGTTTCACAACACTTTTGCCATTCTTTTTGCCAGTATAGATGTAAACACTTTATAATTATGGTTTAAAATTAAAAAGGATCTATATGAAGATGGGTCTGGCGGATCTTGAACGCCTTTGGGTAATCCGGCCACAACAGCTTTCTTCGAAGATGTTGGTGCTTTCTCTTTTTTTTAAAATACTATTACATAAAATCTTTCAGATATTTATCACTTTATTTCCTCCTAACTTCCAAACATTTACAGGAATGCCATCTGTTCTTGGAGACTTCCCTGCAAATTGATTATAAATCACCTTCTTTATCTTGGCTCTTCCTACTGTAACTATTACTTTTTTAGTCTAATCTACCTCTTACCTGGGTGCAATTGTCTTCCATAAATATTTCATTGTTTTCAGAAAGTAGCTCCTTAACAAAGCTTCTAAACTCATGTGTATTATTTAAATACTCCCTTATTTTCACTTGAGCACATTGCAGTTGCTCCTTCTCTTGTTTGAGACTCTCCTTATTGTGCAATACTTTAACCTTTGTTAGTCCCTCTAAATAGTTCCTATTACTTTTTAGCCATATCTTTCTCTTTGATTTCTGCCCAATTTTTAAACTCCATTTTCATTTTGTCCCACTCATTTGCTGTCAAATCTGAAAAAAATCTACCTTTCCTAATAACTCTTGAATAGTTTCTGCTACCCATTCCTTAAAGTCCTCTCTTTTTAACATAGGTGGGAAAGCATTAGTGTCTCATTTTTTACTTAATTATCCTACATTTTTGTCTTTGTTTTTATTTGTGTATGTCCTGAAATTGTTAAATCCAACAACAATTTCAGGTCAATAACAATCAACAGAAGCCTAGTCTTTCTCTGACATGTTATCTTGCAAAGTCATAAATTACAAATGTGACTGATACTTTATAGTCTTGCATTTATTCACTGTTACTAGTTTTCATCCTGTTCATCTCCCAAAACCAAACTGTGGTTCAAGTCCAAGGTATTCCACATTCTTTTAGGCAATTCCTGTACTCTTTTTTTCTGACTCTCAAGCATATTCCTTTGATACATTGTAAAATATTTCACTGACAAGTCCCTGTCTAAGCTTTATTTTTCAGAAAAATAAAAGCAGAGTTCCCTTCTATTTGCTGGCTCACTTTTTGTTGTATAAACATTTTTATTTCCTCCTTAACTTTTTCTGCATCAAAAATGTATTTGATCCTCCAGGAAAATAATTCTGAAAATAGATGGATACAGCAGCTTTAGTCTTGCATGTGCTTCTCAACATTTTCTGGTTACTTGGATAAATTTGTTCCTCTTATGCATAATGAACTGTGAATAATAATTTTCCACAAACACTCTGTCTCCAATTTTTAATACTTTTCCCTTCTGCCGCAGTTTTGTCTGGATCAACTCTCTCTGCTGGTATGATTGCATCTTTACTAATATAGGTCTTGGCTGCTTTCTCATGGTCAGGTTTGGAGCATACACTCAATGTGCCTTCTCCATTAACAAATCCTGCTGTGAAACACCAGTTCAAATGTTTATTTGTGCTTTCATAAACTTAATACAGACTGTTCCTTCCAATTTCTCTGGTACAGCAGAAAATCTCATTTTTTTTCTCTGTGTGCTCTGTCTTCTAATTCCATTTTCTGAAACCACTCTGAAGTAGCTTCATACTCGGCCAACCTTTTATTCATTTCATCTTCTGTTTTTGTAGTTTTATCAATTCATCTTAGTGGTAGTTTCCATTTTTTTCCAGCCTTTTGGTGTTTATGTATTCCTTAAATGTTTCATTTATTTTAATCGCCTCTGAGTACATTTGATTTAGTTTTCCTGTAAATTACTGGAAGCCATTTCATGTACCAAAGCTGAAGCTTGAACTGATTTTTGTGAGTAACTGCAGGATTCTTCCCAGCCAGTGTTTTCTCTTTTCCTGTTTTGTTTCCCTTTAACAAGCTGACTGTATTTCTCAGTTTCTGTTTTCGCACTTTGAAAGCTGAAATTAAGCTGTCAATCAGTGTGCAACCATCTTGGAAGTCCTTGCCGGTTCCATCTTAAACTTGTTTAGTTTTAATGATTTTACTGGATGTGTGCCTGAGGCCTGGAAGGGTGGCCATACCAATGACCTATAGATAATTGGCCGTACCAGCATCACTTATAAAGTAATGTAATATGTCATTATGGCACTGATAAATAATGACATTGATAGCTTATAAACTGTAAATCCTAATGAATGTGGCTTTTGTCAAAGGTAGGTCCTGCCTACTAAAGCTGGTGAACTTCTTAGAGAAAGTCACTGAAGCAGTGGATGATGGCAGATCACTCCATATTGCCTACCTGGATTTAGCAAAGGCATTTGATACTATCCTACATTCCGGCATTATTGAGAAGTTATCCCTTGCATGACTCATTGGATAGCAAGCTGTCTGAGACCCCACCAAGCTAGGTTTGGTGCTGCACACTTATCATTGCATAGCAGTGCTTTGCTGTGATCCAGTGCTTCTCACTGAAGAACTGTTGGTGCACAAGTCAATGCTGGTTATGGCACACACATAGCACTTGTCATCACTGCTGATATAGACACAAAATGCAAAGGCTACAGCTAGATGAAGAAATGGCCTAAAGACCACAGCCTTCCTGATGAATAATCCATATGTTGTGACTTATCTTTGCAGTCTCTCAAAGATCCATTGTTAGCGAATGCTGTGCTTTCTTCATTTTCCAGATGATTTAGAATTAAACATTTTTGTCAGAAATTCAGTTTAGAAGAGGTAAAATGGTTCTTGATTTTTTTCTCTCTGTTTTCTTTTTCTTTCACTGTCAAATAGGCTGTTTAGACGTGTTTGTTGCTGGCATGAAACTGGGTTTGTATGACAAAAGGCTCAGATTAAAGCTTATAGGTATGTAGAAGATATTGTACAGAGTTATGTTGTGCTATAAGAATTAGGTAGACCTATTGAGTGCTAAAAGGGTTTGATCTTTTGTCTGTATGTTCCACTTCCATAAGCTGTTTGTGTAGTTTCCAAATGATTTGGATAATGTGTGTATGGTATTTTAATAATTTTACCGACTTGTGGTACTAATAGTGGTTAATCAAATTACTGGATTCATTTGTCCACTACAGGTGTATACTTAAAGTTAAAGAATTTGCTGATGAATCTTGGAGTATCTCATATATGTAGTGATCCTCTAGAAAAAGTACTGATAGATAAAATCAACTTCTTGTAGTTTAAATCTCAGTTTTGCAGGTTAAAGTTCTTTTTTCGTAATACAAAACAGATAAAGTTGTCATTTAATCTAATGTATTTTTTATTTTGAAAAATCAGTAAAACAATTTAAAATATAGATGTAAGATCAGCCTTTCAATCAATGTTTTTATGGATACTTTTTATGCAAATAACTGTATAATTTTTAAACATTTTCTGCTTTCGTAGAGGTAACTGGGGTAAGACAAATTCCTTGTCAGGACAGCTGTTTCATTATGTAGTTTATATGCATTGTGTGTGGAGGCATATATGTAAAATGTATTTATTGTTTTACATTGGCTAATGCCAGTGACTCCATCCTCATCCTTCTGAATATTAAGCTCTGATCCAGTTGTATCCCTTCTGGATAGTCACTCACAAGATTTGTGAAGTGACAAGACATAGGTGGAGGACAAGAGTTGTCACAGCTGCTCAGTAGTAGGACAGTGCACTTGTTGTGCTGACCCTACACCTGTGTAATCATGCCCGTTAGTAGGCCAGTACCTGTTGCAATGTGGTCTAGTAGTCTCTTCACCACTCCACCCAAAGGTACCCTTGCTTGCCCAGACTCACCAAGATTTTTAGCCTTGCCACCATTCTGAGGCCTGGTCTCTGCCAAGACTTAGAATATTAGCTTGCCTACACTAGCACATAATTACCAGCCCTTCTTAGTGAAGAGAAGTGAACAAGTTTAGCCTCGCCACTCCTCTCCTCTCCCAAGGCCTGCTCCACCATTACCCAACTAGACTTTTAATAGTACTTACCGGGAAGCAATTTTTAGAGCATATGCAGAGATCTGTTGCCCAGAGTGAATACAGAGAAAAGCTTGCCAAGCTAATTGTTCTTAAATGCTCATACATCCACAACCTCGGGTCTACCCAAAGGATGTCATGCCAGTGCTTCTGGATACCACCAGGAACTCTGAAAACTTTTGTGATTATCACATTCAACAGATTTTGTCAGATTTCAAAAAGCAATCCAGGATTGGACTTGGAGATTTTCAAGAAGACCTTTTGTCATAACTTCTGCACCTTCAAACATTTTTTATGAAGCATCAAAAAAGGAAATGGTCAAGTCAGAACAACATTCAGCACCTCTCACCCAGCAGAAGAGACCTTTGTCTCCTAAATATGAGAGAGGTACTGGCATTCTCCAGGTTACTCAACACCCTTCCACATGTCGGATAGTTTTCATGTATGACTAAACCGCATATTCTCCATCAACTAGAAGTCCTTTGTTCTAGGCAAGTGGATCTTAGAGATGTTTTTTCTGATATATGTAGTAAAGTCTACTTTTAGCCCAACAGTGGGATTCTAGAATCTCTTCAGTGTTGCCTTTCTCGAAGAACTAGGTGGAGATGTTAATGTACTAAAGGAGCTGCTATCAGCTCCTCCATCTTAGCAAGGGTCAGGTTTCAGTTCACGATTTCACCCCACTAAGAAAAAAGAATAACAGCCTTGAACAGATTTGTGAAGGTTCAAAAATTCTTCCCTTTCCCCACCACCTTTGGATTAAAAAAGAAACATAGATGTTCACAGTATGCTTAGAAGATTTATATCTCTGCATCTGTGTGCACACCATTTCATATGACACACCTTAGATTCAAGGTAGGACAGTGTTATTTTCTATATGCATTTCTTCCTTTTGGCCTAATCAGTATTTTAATCGTATTTATTCGAGTTTCAGTAATTACCTTCATGTACGGTTATCTGCATAGTCCCTTACCTACATTGTATCTTATTAGTATATTCTGAGAAACTATGTAAAGATTTG
>NC_056750.1:138874525-138952025 GCF_019279795.1 Protopterus annectens
CCTGAATGCTTCAGCTTGTTACCTGGGTAGCGGAAGAGTCATTTTGGAAGATGGGCTGGGGCAGCTACTGCAGCACTATCATCACAGGTGAAAGGTGTGGGTTCTGGGTTTATTTCTCTGCACTACTGACCACTAACAGAAGCTGAAGGGTCAGTAATATGCAGTGATATAATGGAAACACAAACACTCTGAGCCCAGCACCATCCTTAGCCTGAAGGATGGGGTGGGGATGGACAACCATTTGACTGAGGTCATCACATCCCCTCCGTGGTCATGCCAGTACAGGCTCCAGTCTCAGAGTGGATGGAAGACTGTGCTGATGAGGTTATGTGGCAGGAGGGAGAAAGAGCAGGAATGCTGCAAATAAGGGGGCCAGTGCTGAAATGAAAAAATACACTTACATAAAACCATGGCTGTTTCAATCTGTTTAAATAGCACATACTTTGAATTAAGTAATACACTGATTGACATAAGATGGGAATAAAGACAAATGGCTGCTGCAGACCATCATCCCAGCCACCTTCTCCAATGCTAGAATTACTAGCTAACAAATATCACCACCTTTCCAGACTGGAGCAAACAGTGTAGCACCAGTGGTGCTGGGCAGACAAAAACGAATTTCAGAATGTCTGTTTTATTCATTTACTTGTTTATTCTGATTTCTGATAAGGCTAGAATGTAGTACAGCGGTGATTTCAAAGTGCATGTTTATGTGTGTGTGTGTTTGTTTGAATCTGTGAGATGATTCACTGTGTTTATGTGTGTGTGTGTATCTGAGTGTATGTGAAATGACTTGCTGTGTGTTTATTTGAGTGCATGTGAAATGATTCACGATGTTTATGTGTGTGTGGGTACGTGTACAGCTGAATGGGCCTTCTTAGGCACTTACTTTATGAGGCACAGTGGAATACCAGCATGCACCAACACAAAAATTGAAATCATTCCACTCTGTACCTATTTGTAACTTATTAAATATGGGCTGCAAATTCACAGCCTGTATTCTTCCCCGGCAATCTTTTTTATATAAGTGTGGCTAATTAAAAAGCTGTGGGAGGTGCTGATGAGGCTGTGGTTATTGTGGTAATGTTGATGTTTCATTTTTTTTTTCCAACATGCACGTTTGCCTGTTTCTTTGCTTTACCTTTGTAGTTGAAGAATCCCATTGACTGTTTCTCTTCTGTTGCTGGGATGACTGTGCCGATGGCATAGTTAACCAGGGATACCAGGATCACAAGGAAAAACACAATCTGAGCCTGTAAGAGAGGACAGATAGCAGGTCGTGAGGAGGTTTACACAAGTATCTAAGATCAGAAAGATAGTTTCAGATGGTGCATGCCTTGAGGTAAATGATTTTGTGTTATTGTCACTGAAATATCGCAATCATCATCAATTCTGCATTGTCTGACCCACCCAGTGCATCTATGTTTATACAACCACACTTACTGCCATCCAGGCTGCTTTGCCCTCTGGTCCTAAAAACTGCTCCAGGATTGACATGGTAATCTGTTTCTAGATGTCTGTGCAAAGTAATTTAAAAATGGCATGTGTATGTAACAAGGATCCCTTTGAATAATCTATTTTATGAGTACTTGTTTGCTGACTGTCTTTTATTAAGGCTTCCTTGAAATGAGTCCATGAAGACTGGAGTTATTCATGTATGTGTATGTCTGTGTCTGTCCATTATGCTCTAGAGGGATTAGGTAGGGAATCAATAGTCTTTACAGGTCAGCCCTTGTATATTGGTGTGACTGGTTAGAAAAAAATGTTTCTGCTTTCACATAGTTTCAGAATGAGTCACATGTTCCAGTCATATTCTCAATTAAGAGCCATACAAAGGAAGGCGCATGGACAAATAGTAAAATAAATGCCTATTGAAGCAGATCCAGAATCTCCAAATTCCTTTTTCTTCTTTCGGATGTTCCCATTAGGGGTTGCCACAGCAGATCATCTGTTTCCATTTCTTCCTGTCCTCTGCATCATGCTCTTTCACACCAACTGCCTGCATGTCCTCTCTCACCACATCCATAAACCTTATCTTGGGCCTTCCTCTTTTCCTCTTACCTGGCAGCTCCATCCTTAGCATCTGTTTCCCAATATACCCAGCATCCCTCCTCAGCACATGTCCAAACCAATGCAACTGCGCCTCTCTTGCTTTGTCTCCAAACTGTCCAACCTGAGCTGACCCTCTAATATACTGATTCCTAATCCTGTCCATCCAAGTCACACCCAGTGCAAATCTTAACATCTTTAATTCTGCCACTTCCAGCTCTGGCTCCTTCCTTTTTGTCAGTGCCACTGTCTCCAGCCCATATAACATAGCTGGTCTCACTACCCTCTTGTAGACCTTCCCTTTCACTTTTACTGATACCCGCCTGTCACAAATCACTCCTTACACTCTTCTCCACCCATCCCACCCTGCCTGTACTCTCTTCTGCACCTCTCTTCCACACTCACCATTACTCTGAACTGTTGATCCCAAGTACATAAAGTCATCCACCTTTACCAACTCTACTTCCTGCATCCTCACCATTCCTCTACCCTCCCTCTCATTTACACACATATATTCTGTTTTAGCCCTGCTGACCTTCATTCCTCTCCTCTCTAAAGCATATCTTCACCTCTCCAGGGTCTCCCCAACCTGGTCCCTACTCTCACTACATATCACAATGTCATCTGCAAACATCATAGTCCACGGGGCCTCCTGTCTGATCTCATCTGTCAACCTGTCCATCACCACTGGAATCTCCAAATTCCTATTCCTGCAAAACCTTGCAATATCTGACCCCAAACAAATAACTTAAATGTACTACAAAATGAGGCCGCAGGTCATCCTAAGAATGGTAATTTATTTAATTTGTGTAGCTCAGATTTGCACATTAGGTAAAGAAAAATTAGTCGAAATATTATACTAGAATGTAGCAGCATGGCTGTGTAGATGTAAGAGAGCTAATGCGTTAGGTAGCACATGCTGTGCCTGTCATGTCTCCCAACAGAATATACGTTTAAAGAAAAAAATGTTCCAAAAGCTTTTCAGTGAAAATCTCTATCAGAATGAGATGGGAGTGGGGGGCATATTGAAGACAGAGAGTAAGATGCAGTGGACCATAAATAACTTATCTTTTGCATGTGCTGTTTGTTATACACTAAACTGTACCATGAAAAGGAATGTCAAGTTATCAAGTTATTAAAAGGCACAGTTGAATAGTAAACAGCCAAATCTTGTGTGAGACATCAAGCATCTAAACTTTGAGGAACTAGGCATGGAAATGACTTTACAGCTGCAGAGGCTGTCATTGGCACTAGAAACAAACCTCCTTTAAAGAATTGCTACAAATATCAGGATACTTCCAGATAGGTCAAAGCAAATATAAATGCACTCTGGACAAAGAGTCATGTCCTGCAAGGCAAAGACTGCTGTTTAATTCATCTTATGGAAAAACACCAAAACTAATTCAAATCTTAATGCAATGCAAGAAACAAATTCAAAAAAGTATAACCTAGATAGCTTGCTTGTGGAAGAGGCAGGAAAGTGTGATGTGATAGCAAAATATGCAGTTCTCAGAACACTCATGTTGATGTAAATAGAGGAGGAAGAAAGTGAAATGGATCCATCACTGTAGAGGTGAAGCAGTACTGTGTCAAAAATACCGGATACAGAAAAGGTAAGGGGGTATATATTCCCCCAAACTTATGAGATATGAATGCTGCAAAGATGCCATCACCATTTCAACATGAGGAAGATACAGTTTTAAAAGCACAATGTTGTTAATTTCTGCTTCATTGTTAAAAGAGCCAGAGAGGTAGTAACTGAGCTTCAACAAGTCATCAAAAAAATAAATAAATAGTAAGAGTAACAAAGGTTTCAAATACAGCACTAACTTAACCAGACTGCTACCTCATTTACATTGTTTCTGCAATACAATGTCTGTTAATGCACACACTTTGTGCTCTGTAAGTTAAAAAACTGCCGATAGTGTTACCATAAAGGAGATATTTTATTCTGTTCCTCCATTCTCATTCTAGCTAAAGTAATTTGATTAAATAATAATAGATATGGTGGCACACATGGCACCATTACACTGACCTTGGCTTCCCACTCCATTCCTGCCAGAGAAATGGCCAGCAAAACAGTGACGGTGATCACCCCGATGATCCGGATATCATTGACTGGATCAACTATTGTGCAGTTGTATTCCTTGAAACAAAAGAAAGCAGGGGAATGTTACTCAGTTTATTGTAGAAATTTACAGCATTGTGGAGACAAAACCGCTGAAATCAGATTTCCCAAAACACACTGAACATATGCAAATATAGAACTTCCAAAATACAACAGCAAACCACTCAGCACGTATTTGTTACAGGGAGCTGTATCAGCTAAACTCCTGCCTTCATCACATATACACACACACACACTCTCTCCCTCTCTCTCCTGGTCTGCTGTACATTCCGGTACTCTGTTAGCTAATCCCTGCAACCCTCCCTATATTATTATGGCACTTGATTTTTATAGGAAATGGTAGTTGGTCCAATAGCATCAGAACATTACTGAAAGTATATCTAAAGAACCCCACAGGCTAAGTTGAAGACTTGATTATTGCACTGCTCCTTGCTAAAACAAACAAAACAAACACAGTCGGGACATAGTCTAACATGCAAACTAAAAAAAAAAAGTCTGGTATCACTACCAGTATCAAAAAGTAATGCAATACACAAAATAATTCTCAACAATGTAGTTAATAAAAGTTTAATAAATAAATTGAGTAAATACTGAATAACAACAAATATTACTTGAAAGTTCTCTCATATTTTTACATTTATTAAACTTGTAAATGACTAGAGTATTGAATTTTCTATATGAAAATACAAATATTGTGAGGATGATTTGATATTCACATTTCACATATCAGGAATTTTCTGAAAATGGGATTTAATAAAATACCACCAGAAAGGTCAGTGTATAACACAGCCCACTCATGGTAGCTAATAACACTGATACTATTGCTAAAGACAGAGATGTTGGTCTGAGCCCAAGATGGGGCATATTTCCTTACCATCATCAAATCTCGAACAGTCTCAGCAAAGCCAACTGTATGCATGGCAACTGCTACAGCATTGGCAAAGGCAAAGATAAGGCCAATGGATCCACCAAGTTCTGGGCCCAAACTTCGAGAGATCAAAAAGTAGGTTCCACCTGCAGTAAGTAATCAGATGTGTTCATCATGAAAGGAAATCTTAGAGAAAGAGTAACATAACCACTTAGCAACTAGCAAAATGTGACATTTTCTTCAAATGGCAGTATCATTTCAGAATAATAAGTAAAAGAATAATGTACTAGGCAGAACTAGGTTTGAGTCCCACATTTTCTACTTATATCCTGTTTAACCTTGAAGAAGTTACTTAGTCATAGCAGTTTTCTAACAATGCTCCTGAGAGTCTCGAAAACAGGCAGCAGTTTTAAAGAAAGCAGTGATTAAATGCTGTAGATATTTTTTTAACTGTTGCATATGAAAATAGTAATACATGAAACATTAACCGTATTTAAGTTGGAAACAAAATGCAAATGATCAGGATTCCTATGAGGGAATGATTTTACCCATTGTGAGGAGGAAGACAGCTCTGATCTCTGCATTGATGACACCAACAGGAGAATTGATACATACCTTCATCAAGGAGCCTTGCATGCCCATGATGTACAGCAGTGCACTGCATAGTTGGGAGACTGTGATTGTGCACGTGCCCATGATGTACAGCAGTGCACTGCATAGTTGGGAGTGCACTGCATAGTTGGGGGGCTATGGTTGTGCACATGCCCATGATGCACAGCAGTGCACTGCATAGCTGGGAGGCTGTGGTTGTGCAGCAGTGCACATGTATCTCCTGAGAGCAACTATGCTGGCAGGGTGCAGATAGGGCAGTCTATAGGATCTGCAAACTGACCCAGTCCCTAACACCTGACTTTCACCTTCAATAAGGAACTTCTATAGGGTGCTCAAACCAAATGAGGAACAAATGAGTCAATTGTGTCCAATAAGGGAACCATTAGACTGATCCCGTGGACAAGGAGAGAAACATTTTAGAGGGCTGCCATGTCTATAAGACAGTAAAAGTACCCATTTAATCAGGAGAGAAACAGGCTTGAACCCCTGGTAAATGACAGGAGTGACAGGACTGAGGTAAAAATGAAAAGGGGTCCCTCTTTCCTGGGTGACCTCAAGCCACCCATTATATTCCTGTTTATTCCCTTACATATTAGATATATTAATTAATTGGAAGGGGAGTAAGGACTGAGTAGTATATATTATCCTCCTGCAGCCTGCACAGTGCAGGTAGGTGTTGGAGCTTCTTTAATTATGGCATAATCACATACCCCTTCCATTTGGTGCAAAGGAGCATTATTGGCAATTCAGGAAGTATGCAAACTCTTCTGCTCATGCTCATACTGTACAATATCTGCTGGATGTCCTCCTGACTGTCACCTGCCTTTCATGGACTCTCTGGTTTCCACTTAGAGCTGCCAGGAAGAAGAAACCTGACTCTGTAGATGATACCCCTCATGCTACCTTAGCCAGTGATTGAACCCAGGTTCCCAGCAGTGTACACAAGGACCCTGCTGCCTGAACCAGTGATTGAACACAGGTTCCCGGCACTGTACAGAGGGACCCTGCTGCCTGAACCAGTGATTGAACACAGGCTCCCAGCACTGTACACAGGGACAGTTTGTCTGTCTGTGCTGCCAGATCAACATTTGAGACAAAGAATATTTAGTTCTTTAGCTACATGCATGAAAGCAAGTAGCAGATTCACAGTCCATATGGTCTCTATGGATTCACAGTGTGTGGCTGTCCATATCTGCATTCCCCCAGTACCATATCATCCTGTTCCCCCTTTCTGCTTCCACATCCCATTGCTGTTTCTTTCACCAGGGTATTCCATTCCTGCTGATAGCCATATGTTCCCTTTATGGAGACATCATCTGACAGACATATGTTCAAAATGCCCACTACTCTTTCTGTAAAAGTGCTTTCTTATGTGTCACTAGATAACACAGACTCAGGACTGGTGTTGCGTCAACTGGTGCCCTAGGCAAAAGGTCTCCCCAGTCCCTCCCAGCACCTCCCTGTGCCCTCATCCTGGTCTACCTACACCATTCAGATTACTGGAAAAGCTCCCCTGTTAGAGCAATGCCCTAGACAGCTGCTTAGTTGGCCTATGCCTAAGGCTGGCTATGCATAGACTTATGTTATACAATGCTCTTTTCCCAACTGAACAACTCTGCATGAGAGAACTCTCCAGGTTGCTTATGTTAATCAGAGTTCAAGTAGCTGATACACTGGGAATAGCAGTGCAGTAACTGGTCAGAGCAATGCCTACTAGTTATCTTGGATCTTCACATACTTAGCTCTGTGTTCTTAAATTGAGCTATATAATGCCTCCCTCTCTCTGTCCCCCCGGTGACTGGTCATACTTTACTCATTATTGCTGCAATAAATTAACTTATCTGGCCTTTGTAAATCACAGATCATTAATTTACTGTCTGAGAACAGATTATCTGCTTTGCTGCCTATTGCCCCATCCACTGACATCTACATGGTACTTCCTTGAAAGCATTGTGCTGCTCTAGTTCTGAAGCATGGATGGAAATGTAGTACCTGATTTAACTTTTCCATTGGTGGAGATGGCTGAGACAGAAAGCCCAGTGATGGTTGTGACAGCAACAGAAAGAAGAATGATGAGCCAGGTTAAACCTGCAAGGAAAAAGGAAGATACTCCGTTATCATTTACGTAGGTCATATCATTTCACATTTTATTTTATTTATTTATTTATTTTATTTTACATTTGTTGACTGGGAGAGTCCAACTGGATTACAAATCCATTTTCAGTGGTGGCCCGGGGAGAAAAATCTTCATATTTTCATGTTAGGTGACAGTCTAAGCAGTAATGGAGCTATGTCTTCCTACTACAAAAAGTAAACACACACACACACACACACACACACACATGCACACACATACACATACACACACACACACACACACACACACATATGCACAGTGTGGTACTACAATCAGAGTACTGAAGTGGATAAGGTACTGGTACTAGACTGCTCACACTGCACTGCAGTGATTACATTGGGTGACGCAGGACTACAGTGCAGTGATGCAATAGATGTACTCCTTATAGTACCACTGCAGCATCTCCACTGGTTATGGTACTATACAAACAGTGCTGCCCTTCAGTAACTTGGCTCACCATGGGACAGCCCTACTGCTAATGTGTTGCTGTGGCTGTAGTGGATAAGGTACCACACCATGAGTGTTATGCAGCAGTGCCTGATATTCAGTGGTCAAGGAACCTTATACCTAACACTATACTGCATTGTTTCACTAACTGTAGGCAGGAGCGGCCTTAGGTCAACTGGTGCCCTAGGCAAAAGTGCTCCATGGCACCCCCACCACACCACCCAGTTCCCCCATCCTGATCTACCTACATTAAATAAATACTGAAAAAGTGCCCCTGCTAGAGCGGCGCCCTAGGCGACCGCCTAGTTGGCCTATGCCTAAGGCCGGCTATGACTGTAGGGCCACTTATATAGAACTGTGCTGCATTGTTTTACTATCTATGGGACTACGTTTCTAGCACTGAACTGTATTGTTTTACTAACTATGGGACCACATAGATAGAAGTTCATTGCCTTTAGTGGCAGTGAAACTACATACTTAGTTCTGCAGTGCACTGTGTTTAGTGTCAGTGGACCACATATCAAGTACTGTAGTGCACTGTCTTTATTGGCAGTAGGACATACCCTTGAGCTGTCCAGAATTTCACAGAACGTTAAGATTTTCCTCTCATATTTTGATCTGTCCTTCATAAAGTTTTTGGTTCTCTGGCAAATTATTGAGGATTGAAGTCATTAAATAATGACAGACATTTCAGTTTCACATTTCATAGCCTTCAGAAAATACATGCTAATGCAAAACATGTTATTTTAGTAACTTTCTAGGTATGTAAGAGCAATATTTAAAATCTGTTCCCAATTTTGGGCCTTTGTGCCCATTTATTTTTGTCCGTGTCACGAATTCATGCTCTAAGAGGTTGAGATATATGCAGTGGGATCACATACCTATTGTACTGCACTGTCTTTATGCCTGCGGGATCAGTGGAACAGTGGACTACACAGGACCACATAAGTAACTGTAGTTTCTTTAGTGCATTGTCTGTAGTGGCTGTGAGACCACACACTGAGCAGACCACTGCTCTTTCTTTATCAGTTATGATATTGCATATTTGTCACATGACTTTTCATTCTTTAGCTATGAGATACCATGTTTAGCTCTGTATCACATTGGTTATTGGATCACCTATGCAGCATTGCATTGTTTAATTCTTACTCGGTATAAAGATGCATACCAAGCACTTTTTTCCCACTGTTTCTGCTACCTATGGTAATTTGTGCACAGCACCACACTGAGTTATCTTCACTCGCTGTGAGACAATATAATAAGTACACTGTGCATCGTTACCCACTGTGAGACAATATAATAAGTACACTGTGCATCGTTACTGGCAGACTGAGGAAGCATACGTACAATATGATCTTCACTCGCTAGGAAACAATATAATAAGTACACTGAGCATCATTACTGGAAGACTGAGGAAGCACATGTACAGTATGAAGTAAATGCTGTTGGCTGGTCCTGTGACCAGTGCACAGATATTACTGGCAGACTGGTGAAGCACATGTATAATATGAAGTAAATGCTGCCGACTGGTCCTCTGACCAGTGGACAGTTGTTACTGGCAGAATGGTGAAGCACATGTACAATATGAAGTAAATGCTGTCAGCTGGTCTTGGGACCAGTGCACAGGAACTACCCTGCACCATCCACCATCAGTATTTTAATACTCTTCTGTTACAGCAGTGCAATGCAGTGCCTTCATTGCACACAAGTACAGTGCAGTGAGTCTGCTCAGGTATCTCACCACTAAGCAAAACACTGAAGAGTTAGCATCACCACCCATGGACTCACTGAATATGGTTCAAGACTGAATTACCCATATGGGTGGTGGACGACAAATCAAAGGAGACATCCAGAAGGGAAGAAACAGTTTCAAAGGAGGTTGGAGGCAAGTAGGGATAGAGGGGAGGTAGAATGATAAATGTATTTAAAAGGCAAAATAGATGGTCTTATTTTCTGATTCTGCTTTAAGAAAATGAAATATAATCCAACATGATACCTAAAACCTAAACCTCATGTGCCAGGGAAAAAGACAGTTAGAAATGGCTGGTAAAAACAATGATACTCTTCAGGGGGAACAATCTCAATGGTGTGATTTCTTTTTTTAATACATTCAGTCAGTCATACATTGTCATTCTACTCCTGTGTCTATTATGGAAGCAGAATGCTCTGTTATTTCTCACCTTCATATATTAGAAATACAGTCAATATTTTGAATAACTATGTATGAATTTACTTGACATAGGCTATCCACTTCTGTAGTGTGTCTTGTTGCTTGCAGTCCATGTTGTATTCTTGATCACAATTTATCCTAGTAATATTTATACAAATATATTACAATGTTTTTGTTTTTATCTGATGCTGAGCTTTTCTCCCCTTGTATATAATTACTCATCAACTACTCTGTGAATCTGTTTTGGAGCTTTTCTCCCCCCGGACCACCTCTGAAAATGTGCCATTGGCTCAGCCGGACATTTCCAGTTATATAAAGACAAATAAAATAAAAGAAAGTGAAATAAAATGTTTAGAATTTGCATATTGTAGTTTAAACAAGAAAATACATACCTATGCCAGCTTGGGCAGTGATCCATGGTAACCTCAGGTACAGAATGACTCCCCAGATATTTAACATGCAGCGAATCTGGCACACAAGGAGAGAGAATAGCAAGATATGGGTCACAGTGTTAAACTTACGATTGGGCTCTAAACCACAATTTGTCTGTGAAAAAGAGCATTACTTCAGTCAGCACATTTAATCAAGGGTTAAGAATTTCCTGAAATTATTTGCATCTCTCTTAGGTTTCCTTCTGGGGCCATCCACTCTGCCTGCTGCCATCCTGTTGATCCTGTCTGTTCATCTTACACCTTTCACTCTTTGCCTACCTTAGCAGGGCATTTAGCCTTTTATGTACAACTAGACTTGCAGCAAGAGAGTTTAGTGCCACAGGCAGCACACCCATTGAATGCTGCCCCCTACTGCTTATAAATGTTCACAACCCCTTAATGATATCTTGTAAACTGTTATACCGTTTTTAAGGTAGGAGTGAGTTTTTATGCAGGAAACTAATAACTCACAGATACCTTTGAAAGTAAAGAAAAGTTTGATGGTTTACAAGCTGTCAGTATGTGATAGCCTATTGCATAGTGACAGCTTATACAATGTTGGTGCCTGGGGCAGCTGTCCCCTCTGTACTGCTCTTCTTATGGTTCTGAGGCATATCTCTTGTAACCTAAAAGCATTCATTAATTTTGCAGTAGCTATTACACACAAGGCATGGAGTTGTATCAGACATAATCAAAAATTTATCGTCAGGTTTAAGTGAACTGAACAGTGTCAGACCCATTTAAAACATAACATGGTCCACAAAGGTATGGGTAAATGTAAAATGTGGGTATGTGTGAGCATGTGTATAAGCATATGTTATATAAATTTACACACACACACACACACACACACACACATATATATATATATATATATATATATACACACACACACACACACACACACACACACACACACACACACACACACACACACACACACACACACACACACACACACACACACACACACACACACACACATGTGTGCAGTTTAATAAATTGCTGTCAGTATGTTTAACACTTTTTTATTTTACTTTAATGTATAAGGATGCATTTTGTATATGTATTTGTGGAAACAATTCATATAATTGAACTTTCATAATCTCAGACGTATTTAACACCAGCAGAAGTGATCGAAGCTCATTTGATTGCTTATGCCAGTGTTAACTCCATGCAAGATTGTCCACAGTGGGGACTGGGAAATTGCCCTTTCCCCACTGTAGAGTGATCTCAGGGTTGGTATATATAATTAACAGGGGGTTTGGGGGGCTTGCCCCCATGCAAGAAACGTAAGTCTTTTGTTTTTTTCACTGGTTTGGATTTTGATCTTTTGGGATCGCTCATTAGCCGTTTGAGATCTGTGTACTTTGATGCTTAGAAGTACATCCATATTGTATGTATACATACCTTTACACATTTTCAAAGGCAGACTTTATCTGTTTTTCATCAGTTGTACAATTTATCCTTGTAGCTACCCTTATAAGCCAGTTCTTCTGCTTTCTTTGAGGAAACTGGAATAGTAATTACTTCCTTAAAGATACAGTGGGCCCTTTAAGATGTATATTCATCCCTGAAAGCAAATGATTCAGAATTTCTGATCCAACAAAATTCATCGAAACATTACGACATGCGTTTTACTAGACATACCATGACTCCCTTTACCCAGCCAAAACGGACAGGTTCTTTGACTTTGGGATCTGGAGGTGCCTCCACATCTGGGGCACCTTCTGGTGGAGCTGTGCCTTTGGGAACTGCCTCTGGATCAGTGGGAGCTGTTTGTTTGTTCTCCTGAAATAGAAAAAAAAAAGTATTAAATGGACTATATGAATCCTGATAGACAAAGTGCATTTTTACATTTCAATAAATATTCTGCTTAGCTAATGTAAATTATAAAAATCCCCATTAGAAGGGAGCTCTCCTATCTCTAAAATACAAAGAAATGTTTGTATGGTGTTGTCTTCCTTTTCATATCCAGGAAATCTGTTGCTTAACAAAGATGCCTTCCTACATTTTGGCCTTGAACTTATTAACTGACTTCCCCGGAGAACTGGCTTTGGTCCAGGGTGCTACTAAGCTGACTTGCCATCCTCACCACTGTATACTTTTTCCTATATTTCTTGGTATTATGAAACTTATAAAACTTGATTTCTAAAACTCCTTCAACTTCACTGGTAGAAACATCACACATCTTTGTACAAATTCCTGAGAAAGCCAACTGCAAAGGTCCCATTTCTGACAGTTTTCACTTTGTATGGTCTTACTTTAGTGCCAGTGATTCAACAGGTAACATATTCATCTTTAGTGCAGGATGATCAGAAGGCTGTGGGTTCTATTACAACTTCAGATACTTAGATACATTTTTCCAGTACTGGCACTGCAGTACAGTGCAAGGGGAGTTGGGTGGGGTGGGCTGCTGCACTCCTGAGGGTTCCCTGCTTTAGAAGAAAAGTTAATCTGAGGTTCCATCTACCTGAGTTGGAGGTAGCTCAAGTAGATGTAATGATCATGGCACTTATAAAAAAAAAAAAAAAGTAGGGAAAGTTTCCTGGTACACGAAGTATGAATATCACATCAGGCCTCCCCTGAAAGGGGCTGTGGCCTGGTGGGACCAACCTGACAAGAAAGAGTAAATAAATAAAAATAAATATGTTTATGAATATCTTTAGAAGTACTTCATTTTTCATTTCACTAGTGCACATCAGGTAATGTGTGCCAGTGTGATGGTGTACATCTGTCTCATTAAAGGAGCACATCATGTGATATGTGCCAGGATGATGTGTTTATGTACACCTATATTATTTAAGGCACACATCAGGTAATGTGTGCCAGGATGACATACATGTGTACACCTGTCTCATTAAAGGAGCACATTCATGGATTTTGACAAACTGTGCACAAATGCCACAATAACACAGAATTATTCAAGTGAGGAACTAACAGCACTGGAAACCAGAGTTACTCTTTATAAATAAACAATGCACTTCCCATACTTTTGCATAATGTGATTTCACAGTGTACTCCGCTTTCTTCCCACATTCTAAAGACATGCAGCAGATGTAAAATGCATAACAGAATCACATTAATTTAACAATTTCCATGACAGCTACTTTGAGGTCTACACAAATGCAGTATAATAAGAGCCAGTTAGTGTTATCTGATATATTGCAAAACAGAGAATTTCAATATATGTGGTGTTAACTGATATATTACTAAAACACAGAATTTCAATATATGTATCTTTTTTTGTTTTAAGGTAGAATTTTCCTTTAAGGTCCTGAGATTTCTGTGTAATCAGATGATTGACTTTGTTTTTTAAAATGGTTCAAAGACAGCTATATCAGCAGTTAGACGACCAATGTGGCATCACTCCAGCATTGCTCTCTGTCTTGCTAGCAGGCATCCTAGCCCTTAATAGGGATATATTTCTCACTAGAATAGAAGAAAATACGGACTGGCTTTAGATCTTTAACTCCTGGACACCTGAAGTCAAAAAGCAATGTTTCTAAGGTATTGTTTATTGAAATCCAGTATGCAGATGAGCAGGCATCCTTATACATACCAGCAGTGAGCTCCAGAATGTACTAGAACACTTTGCAGAAGATCAGTGAAGTCTGTAACTCCCAGCCATCCTGAAGAAGGTCCGTATGGTTCATCAGCATGTTAAATGCTGGCTGGAGAAAATGTGTCTCCGACATGTGTCAGTGAGAGGTAAAGCCTGGACGTCTCTAGCTCTTCTCCATTTTTGGTACCATCATCTGTGTACAAGTCACTGTGGGGAGGACCATTTCCTTTTTTTTTTTTTTTACAATTTATCCATTTGCTCACTGGGTAGGTGAACTAGTTATCATGGACCCTTTTTGTCCATGACCAGGGTCAAAAAGGCAAACGTAAATGTGATATATAAGGTTAATTTTTAATAGCCAATCAACCAGCATGTTTTAAGGAGGAAAGCACAGAAGTTCAGAAAAAAAGACTAATATGGGGAGAAAATGCAAACTGTATACAGGCAGTTGCTGGAAATCAAGATTGAACCATATCCTAGAACCTTAAGACAGATACCTTAACCACTGATCCATTGTTGTAGTTCAACTTTACCAGTACCTCAATGACCGGACATTAGGGCATTTAAAAAGAAGTTCATTCTTAACTTGTAGGACTCATGAAGCCAATTTTGAGTCATATAGTGCAATACAGGGCTTCTTGTTGATTACATTTTCTGATCACATGGCCAGTGCTGATCATGTTCTAATATTTCCCCTAGTAGCAGAGCACCAAAACATATTTTGTTTGCCAGTGCAACAGAACATAACAACAAATATATTATACTTAAATACCAATTATTAATATCAGAACTAGGCTGTGGGTCTAAAGTGGGGCAAGAGAAAGTTTATGATGTGGATGACTGTGAAGTATTTCTAAGGATTTTATTTTAATTCTGAGACTTTAGACAGGCAAAGTCTTAGAAGTTGTGCAAAGAACATTACATTGCAAGCATTACAGGAAAATTGGGCCAAGAAGAAACTTTGTGAGATTTTCTTGTGCCTCACAATTAAGAGACATAACTAATCATAATTAACTTGCCTCACAATTATGAGTACTAGTATTATCAAGTGAAAAACAAATGATGCTTATGAAGTTCTAAGTGGAGACCTCTCTACAGCTGTACTTTTTAGTTATAAGGATCTAGGCTGGTTTGCCAAAAAAACACACTGCTGAACGCAACTTCATCAAAATGACAGATAAAAAGAACTGACACTGAAAGCCATTTTTTGAATAAAAATGCATAAATAGAACCACAAATACAGTTTTAAACACTGGAGTATACCCCCTTTATAAAACACAATGCAAATTATACCTTCTAACCCAAAGCATAGTCCCTAAGCTTAACTCCAAACCTTGAAATCTAACTCCTGATCTTATCACCCTCACATGCTTCTACAAATATTACAGAAAGTAATTAAACCAAATAGCATTTAATTCAACATGATGTCCAACCAAATTGAATCTGACCAAATGATCTTAATGACACAGCTTTTGATAACATTGTTCCCATTGCAGTAAAACCACTTCTTATAGGATATAAATGATGAAATGAATGGAGGAAAAGTCCATTCTGTATGAGTGAATCTTTTCCATGAAAAAAAATATCATAAATATCAGAATGCTGCATCATTGGGATTCACCACTGGTGTTTTTATGTTTCTAGAATCTTTCAGCTTTTCCCGGTTAGGGGTTGCCACAGCGGAACTCTGGTCCGCTCATTATTGGCAGTGGATTTTTACTGTGCCAAGTTGCCAGCCCGACGCCCAACCTTCAAAGAAGGCACGCCCATTCACGTTCACACCTACCTGCATGTCATCATGACTCGACTGCGGGGAGAGCATGCAGACTCCACACAGAACAATGAATACAGAGATTCTTGTCCAGACGTGCTGATCACACTGCTGAACTTGCACTTTCGAAACTTTCTCAACAGGTGGCAGCAGTGGAACACTGTAGCTGTCTGCACAAGTTACTTAGCTTTTCTTGCCCTTGATTCTCACACCTCAATAATTTCTTTCTTTGGAAATAGCACTTGTTGCCCGACAAATGTCAATCACTCTGATGTGGACTTACATCCCTTCAACCAGCACTAACAGGCCTTTACTCTTGTCATTAATATTTGGATTTTTGCTGTCGTCTGATATGCACTGAATCTGTCATCTGTAAGTGGAGAGGCTCATCAGATGTTTTTTAGGCTAAAGTGTCAGGCTGGAAGGATGCAGTTTTCCCATGCTGTACTTTTGTTAGCTATCGAACCACCTTCGGTATCATATCTACTTTCACTGTCATGGGGCCAGTGTCTATCCTGTAAGACATGGATGAGATTCTTTTCCATTAAATGACATATATCCATATCAAGCTGTACTCCAAGGAACCATTTAGCATTGCTGGTCAATCTGCTTTCATGTCTTTGTACACTCATATGAAAGAATGGACCATAACATAACCCGTGTAAACATGGTGAGAACATGCAAACGCCTCACAAAAGGCATCCCAGATAAGAATCCAATCAGGGGTTGAAGTATTTTGAGGCAGCAGTGCTAACCACTATACCAATGTGCTGCCTACGTTTATTTACTTATTTTGTTTAAGCAGGTAGGTGGACTGGATCACAAGATCATTTTTAGCTAAAATGTAATTATATAAAAGAAAATTAATGTCTAGGTTGGCATTAATGAAAGTAAAAAGTGAAAAATCATGCTATTTCTGATAAAAATCACAAGAACAAAAGCAACAAAATGTCCTATTTTTTACATTCTTTTAAAGTCAGATGTTCATGCCACCTTTATAATTTTACAAAATTGAATAGTGCACAATCAGATGAAAGTTCCATTATTACAAATCTACATCTAAGTCCCTCCTCCTCCAGCTCCCCAAATGTACTTACCAGAGCCACATTCCGTAGGATGTCTAGCGAGGGCCTACTTTTCTTCAAGCGACCTGGAGCCATAGAACTGGCATAGAACTCATAACAGGGCGGAGCATCTAGAGTGTTGTAGGCCAGACCTTTTTTGGGCAGAATGAAGTTCTCCAATGTAATGTCATTGCTGAATTGGGGCAATGGGGTACCAGATCCATCTGTGCAGCTTTGCACCACAACACTGTCTGGTGCTGCAGTGCTACTCTCTTCATTTGGACTCACTGGTGTCATATATGGTACGTCACTCAGGTCTCTGCTGAAAGGACCCTGATCTGTTTCAGTCGGATTTGTTGATAGGTTGACATTTGTGAGGGGGACATCTGAATTTTGTGAGGTGAGGGATGTGACTCTTGATTTCTCATTGGTAGTTGAGAAAGAAGTACACTCCAGAGTGTCTGGCTGAGAATAACATGAGTCAGTTGATCTACAACTGTAGCTATCTCCGGTGGAATCCTTAAGTCCATCTTCTGTGTTGTTTGAGTGTACAGAGTTGTAGCTGTTGTCATGTGACACCTTGTCACAGGTCATAGTGATGGGCGACTCACTCTGTGTGTTCTCTATATGTGCAGTTCCTTGGATGGTGCATTCACTGCTATGAATGAAGAATCTCCCGATGAACACTCCACCCTTTGATGGCGAACCAGGTGACACGGCAGGTACTTCAGACAGTGAAGGCATCACCACTGTAGAAAGTTCTCAGGATGATATCAGCTGAAAAACAAAAACACTGAAAATGCTGAATGGGTCAAATGATATTATTATTATTATTATTATTATTATTATTATTATTATTATTATTATTATTGCATTGGCTAATAGGGACAAATAATATTCATGACAGCTCAGTTGAAAAAAGTCTCAGAAGTGCCCTGTCTGTTTAAAGGAGAACCGTATGCAGCTATGTTGTTCTTTTTGGAAAAATGAAACCTTTAAACTAATTTCTTAGTGCTGTAATGTTTTCAGTTTTTGGATAAAGCAAGACTCACCCTGTCTAGCATTTGACTAGTCCAGTACAGTTGTGATTATCAGGTAAGAGCATGAAAATTACAAATTTCATTTCCTCAGAATAAGAGGTTAACATTTGCAATGTTATGTCTTTTTTAATGACTGGTCTGTGTAAACTGTGCAGGTCAATGTCATTTATTTATCTCCAGTCTATTTACTAGTTAAAGATCACTAATTCAATTGCCCTAAGGAGCTGTACTCTGCAAGATACATAAGAAACAAGATTTATAAACACACAGACACACACACATGAAAATGAAATTTATATTATCAACTGGTTATCAGTATAAGATAGGATTCATAAAGAATAATTTCATAGGATAGAGCACCATATGTCATTTGCACTAATGTGCACAATAAAATGCTATTAGTGCATTTCTTGAAAATTGTATCACAAGAACATTTATACAGGACTGAAATTTATGAGAGACTTGTGCAAATTTCAACTATGAAGATAAGTGCAGCATATCAGAAAGCAAATCAGTATTGAGCTGTGCTATATTTCACTTACATAAAGAATGTTTAAATGAAGTACCATGCAACTCTGGACCAGTGTAATGCCATACTGTTATGGCAGATAACCAAGCAATGTGACCCTGTGTCACAGGATCATAGGAAGTTAATAGGCTAATGGCCCTAGGGCCCTTACAAGCCTAGCCAAGTTCTACCCTTATTTCCATGATAAGCACCTAATGCCCATGTCCAAGAGGGACACAGGTAGTACCCCCTAGGTGAATTTACAGTTACCCATCCAATCATCCACATTGCGTTTGAAGAGGGCCAGTGAGGTGCTCTGTTTGACATGAAGCGGTAGTCTGTTCCAAATGTGTGTGAACCTCTGGGAGACAAATCTGTCCCTTCAGCAGGTTCTATTAATGTTGCATACCAGGTTAAGGTCTTTAGAGCAAGTGATCAGTGCACCATTTGACTTGAGGATATACTGCATTTCCAATAAAGCAGGGTCAGAGATTGCCTTATATGCAAGGCAGAGATCGCCTCTGGGTCCCTTGTTCCTTCTACTCAGCATTTCGTGGATCGCTTATTGGTCAATACTGTTGTAGGAAGGAGACAAATGTACCTCTGAGCATTTCAGCATCCAAATTAATCTATTCCAATTGACTGAAAATCAGTTTCTAGAAAAAAAAAACAGGATCAAACTCAAAGCAATCAACTTTAGTTTTGCAATTGGTTACTGTTCTTAATATAATCAATTCTGAGGTCAGTGCACCTTCCGAAAAGCGGTAACCCCAAATAAAATTATTTCCTTTGCTGAATTTGCATCTGCCCTGACACAGTTAGGACAATTGAACTTAATAAGGCAGGACATAGATGGAAGGAAGAACAATATATCCATCCATTTTTAAATGACTTTTTCTAGTAAGAATTGAAGTGACAGAAAGCTGTTCAGGGTAGTCTAAGCTCTGTTTCCCCTATGTTTATAGGTTCTTTGGTTCATAGTTGCTTACTAGACTACTGATCTGTGACTATCTTAAAAAAACCTAGCCTTACATTCCCATGGAAGTATAATTTGCATAAAAAATACCCTAGAGATGGGCCAAACAAGGATATGTTGGGCTATTTATATGTTTCCCCTATCCAAGGACAGGGGTGCTAAGTCAGGGGTGAATTTGTGGTTACCCATTCATTCTGCTAAATTACATTTGAACAGAGTAAAACAAGTACTTTGCTTTATGTGGAGTAGATAACAATTCCACAAAAGTTGTATTTTCTGTGATACAAAACTATCCAAACAACTTGTTCCATTTATTTTGCAAAACAGATTGAGGCCTTCTCCTGTCTACTATATCAGTGATTAGATGGATTCTCCCCAACACACACACACACACACACACACACACACACACACACACACACACACACACACACACACACACACACACACAGTGACTAGAGTCTCTGGCTGGCCTCCTCACATACACTGTAAATGATCGGAGGAAACTCTATCCGTCACCAGTCCTTGTGGTGGCCATCTCACCCTTTCCATTTCTACCAAACTTCCTATCCTATCCTATTATGCAAACAAATAAGTCATCTTCCAACCCATGTAGCTCTGATTCCCAAAGTTATGATTGCTGTTTAATACCAGCCCAATGCTATTGCAGTTCACAGTGATTATTTTTAAGAATTGGTTGGCACAGTTTACAGTGTTTGGACAGGGGTATCAGTCACCTACCACTTTCCTGCTCTGGCTAGATCTCCTCCTTCCTACCCTTAACCCACCCATGACACTACACCAGTATGGCAACATAGTGGAGTCGTACTGCACAGGGCATGGTGCTGAGTTTCCTGACTATACAGATCTACATGTTTGAGGTGTAACAAAAAGGCTGAGCAACATTTTCTTTGGCCAGTAAGGGGCACATATGTAGCCATTTCCTTTTCCCTTGCTAAAAAATGGAATGCCCTTCCCTCCACACTGAGGACCTGTGACAACCTACACTCCTTCAAAACTAAACTCCTCTCCTACTTGCATACTCACTGAAAATGTAACTGCACGCTTCACTCTATACCTGCCAAGCTCCCCTCTTTGTTCTCACCTGGCTAACCTTCATACCTTCCATATTTGTCTTACATTGCTGATGTAACTAACAATTTCTCCCATCCCTATGCAATTTGCCTATCATCCTCCTGGACTGTTTCTATAATCATCCAATGTTTAATTTGTATGTAAATCAATTTATCTTTTTGTAATTGTGTGATTATTATGTCATGTAACATTGTATTATGGAGCTTTTCTCCCCGGGCCTCAACTGAAAATGGGCTTTTAGCCCAGTGGACCTCCCCGGTCACCAAACTGGAATAATAATAATAATAATAATAATAATAATAATAATAATAATAATAATAATGTATTTGGTGGAATGAAGAACCCAAGAGACTTATACTCTATCCTATTCTACTACCTCTATGGTTATAATGAAAACTTAATTCAAAGTATGAACTATGAACCATAGTGAATCACACATTAAGAACATTGATCTTCTTAACTTTGCTAATTCTGTAGCAGATGCCTTGTTTCTAATTACCAAATTGAGGACCCTGATTCCTTAATTCTGCAAAATGACCCAGAATTGATTTGTATTATATGGGACTGCCAAGTCTGTGAATATTGTTGGTTGTAGCCAGGTTTGTTTCTGGAAGAAAAGGCATGGCTAGTCTATGCAGCAGGTAAAATTTCTGATACATTATGCTATTTTTTTTTAGCATGTTTAGAAAAAATTTCTTTGTACTGCATTAAAAAGATATTAAACATTGAAAGCAACCAAAGTACAAGCTATTCCCTTTTTTTTTTGTACAGTCTTTTTTGTGTGTGAAACCGTGGCATTTTGAATATCTTTTAAACTGATTTACTGAGCTATTTACACACTTAAAATGTATGACCTCAAGGGGTTGTGAGTGTGGCTTAGTGGCTAAGGTGTTTGCCTTACAAACACAAAGTGCAGGGTTTGAGTCTCACAAGGGATAATTGGCTAGGCTTAAAATGGCACGCAAGGACAGTTAGCTTAGTACTAAATTATGAACTATGAACTATTATGCTTACAGATGTTGTAATGGCGCTTTTCTTTTCATTTACTTGTGGAAAAGGGTTTGATACCAGCCAGGCCTGTAGCCTGACATTTCCATTTTGTACTTTCAACCTTGCATCGCCTCCCTCCTTATCTGACTTTGCATTTTAACAAATATTCACATTCTTCAACTGTTGTCACAATAAACGTAATAAATGAGTGTGTAATAGTTTAACTATTACCCCTTACAAACATAAAAAGTGTTCATAATTGAATAATTCTGACTATAACGAAGTTATGCACATATCCCTTTCCTAGAGGTTAATTTAGGCATTTATAAACATTTTCTGGCCTCCTTATGTCAAAGTATTTCTGCAAGGTGCTCTGCAAAAATGTAATCTGTTGAGCACATAGAACATGCGTGCCTACATCCATACTCTTAGCTGGATATAGCCCTCTAAAATGAAATACATAAATTAACACACACAAACCAGTGGCATTTAGTATACTGGTTTATGAAAAAACAATTATGCCCTACAGCTCTGGGTTTGACTTCTGTGTCCTCCACTTACATATTGTGAAATCTAGCCAGATCAATTAGGCTCACCAAAAGAAGATCCCATGTGACCCCTATAAAATGTCATTTTACTTTGTTAGCCTTGCAGATTAATAAAGCATGCAGAAGGTATCACAATAATTTTCACTGAACTCCTTTAGTGCAAAAAAATAGTTTGGTTACTTCGGTGCATAATTCAGCATCCTGTCACAAAGCTCTGGCAAAAGTTAAAGCTGCCTCTTTTCACTGTATTAAGTTATTAAGTCACAACATTTTCCCCTTACCCTTTCATTAACCTTCATTGACTTCCATGGTTACTGGAATATATACAACTTTATTTCTGTTTATATAAATGTATTTCTCTGTAGAAAGTGCAGGGAATATGACAAAAGAAAACTTCAATCTTTCTCCTACTCTCTGTATTGAATATGTCTAACAACATATCTGTATGTACTCAGATGTATGCAGTATTATTGCAGTACAATTTATCAAATGTTTAAAGCTTTACTTTTCCTGAGAAAAAGAGGTGTCAGGTTTATAACATAATTATCTGTCATTTTCTGTCCATTTGTAAGCTGATGACAGTTGGCAGCAGTTCTGCTAACATTTATTACTTTGTAACACCACTGTACCGAAGCATTCAGCTACTGAGTCCATGTTTAATGGGGGGAAGGCAAAGGCTGAAAATCAGGGACAATTAGTAAATATTCCTCTGATTTCCTTAAATAGTTAATAGAATGACAGGTTTTGCATCAACATGCATTTTCTGAACAGTAAGATGTGACACTGTAAAGACTTGCATTATTGACTGACTAATTCTTGGTAGTTTACTAGAATATTAAAATTTTGTATTGGACAGGGCAAAAATAAGATGCAAAATCAGGGATCTATTCATCTATCCACAACCCTTTTTCTCATTTTTACACATGGGGACAGGATGTCACTTCAACAGTGATACTCATTTAGATCCAAGGTATACACTGCCAGGTGGCTAGCCCTGCCGAGGCAAAATTGGGGATGTTTTGCAAGAAAAAAAAAGAGAGGAAGAGAGAGTTGTGAGGTATGTTGGGGATGAGCATGGTTAGTGGTTGTATAAATATGTTATTAATGTTTAATTCAGTCAGAGACAAACCTCCCAAAAATGAGATAGAGGGACACAGTTGAAGAGGTATGCCTAGATTAAGTTATATTCAGAAAACGGGAATAAAAAGCATTATATTTATAACTCTGCTTTCAGCTACATTTTCTGGAGTGATGTTCCTAGATATATATGCGGAGTTACATTTAAGCTTCATGCAATCTTGTCCTTTTGCAGATTGATCTATGGAAATATTCAGCAAACTAGAAGAACAGCATGTGTAGTATAGGCTTTGTTTCATAGTCTGGCTATAGTAACTGTTCAATCAGGCAGCTCACACCTATTACAAGCTTTATCTTTTAAGTGCAGTTGAACTCAAGGGGTGAAAAGCTTCCTACAGGCCTCTGCAGGACCTGAAAGTTTAAAGCTATAAATAGAATCATTGTCCTGAAGATGAAGTGTTTGTCTGATATGTATGTGTGTTTGTGATTTTTATCTGCTGCCTTGAACAAATAGTGCCAGATATAATACTTCAAAAAATACATTCAGTTGATAAAACTAACCATATTCTCTAATTGTTGAATACCTGAGAAACTTTTATTTTTAAGTACTTTGCGTGTTTATAAACAAGTTGCTGCCACATGGCATGCATCTCATCTGTCCCTAGTTTGCAGATGTATTTCTGATTTTGGCTCAGATTTCCTAAAGCATCTCATCTGACTCAGAACAATATGATTACATTAAACAATACTACTAGACATTGAAGACTGCTTATTATTCAGAAAATGCTGGTTAATACAACTCCTATTATCCTGTCAATGTTCTTTATTAATAATACCCCAAATTAGAAAGTTTCCCGGGTTCCTGTATCTTCTTGGCTTAGTACTTGTCTATTGAAGTGATATATCGAGAGTTATGCTGCAGTTTTCCCACATGTGGCATAACAATTGCCTATTCTGCTATGGTACTGTTTTGGAACCTGATTTTGTAGCTACAAGGGGCACTATATCATTGTAATCTGCAGGTTGCTTTCAAGAGCCCATTAATTGTTATGTACCTACACAGAGTCAACAGCAGCCCTTAAAATAGGACTTAAATTATTTCTGAATAGCATTTGGCATCTGTGGAGTAAAAAGCATCCACAGTTGAGATAATCTAACTTCTGCAAACAGTTTTGCAACTGCTGCGATACATCTATTTTAATACCTTAATATTCTTAAAACAGGACAAATACTACAATATTCACTGCAAAGGTGCTGAAAAAGTTTTGTTGCTAAAATAAAAGACATAGTAAATGCTGTGAGTAATCAAAATCTGCAACAAGTATCATGTGGACTACTTATCCGATGGGAAATCACAAACAAGTACATGATATCTGAAAACTGCTTATAAATTAGTTGATATCTTGGTAAATGACAAAGCCATAACTGTATTGTTCTAACCATATTCTGATTGCTGCTGGCTATGTAACATTTGAAAACATTGTGCAGGATATAAACCAGTACTCAGCAGTTAACCCTTATAAACAAGACATTAACACAATAATACTACCAACCCAACTTCTTACAGTTTTTCCACCTTTGCAACTTCAACCAGTTTTCTTTCCAGTTATACAGTCAGTGTATTGCTACAGCACATAAATACGAGTAGAAAACGTCAACTCCAGTAATAGCCTCTGCGTTAGCAAATACATTCTTCTAAAATATACTTTAAACAAAACTTCTGAACATATTTTTATATATGCATTAGCAAATGTTGTGAACTTACCCTAAGCAATTCTTTTGTATTGCCTGCTTGCAGTCACAAACTCAGTGAAGCATCCTTTACATTTCCTGTTATCCCAGTACACAGCTTTTGAAAATTTTCATTATTTTAACTCACAGAAATAAATGAAAGTTATTGCTTACCTGAATAGTTTGACATTTTAAAGGAAGACAAAAAAATCTCTATGTACAGTACCTGTGTCAGATGGCAAAGCAGACTTGCAGGTGCTTTTACTGAGATGCAACACACTTTATTTTCCTGTTAAGTTCTGAAAGGAGCATCAATGCAATGTATGCCTTCAAGGGGCTCTGTATCTCCTTTTATATCAAGTTAGGAGTTTGTAAATTCTAGCTGTGAGACTGCCAAGACATAATATCATTATGGGATCAAACAGAGAGCAGTGACCACTCCCAGGAAAAGCTATAATCATCTACTTCTAACCTCCAATCATCATTATTTTGAAATCGTTAAGTATTGAGAATGGAAGAGTGTGAGACTATACACCCCCACCCCCAAGACGGGGGAAGGGTTGGCACAAACGTAGCACACTTCAGAAACACACAAAAAGACAATTGAGAACCATAAACTCACCTGTTTATCACCTCTGCCTGTTATTGCATTGTAGGCACAGCTGACCCACTGGGTAGGAGGCAGTGATTTGGACATTTGCTTTGGTTATTGCATCCACCCACTGATGAATATGGGAAGATAAGAGTTACAGCTGACCTAATGCTTATTGTTCTGCTGATATGCAAACAATGACAACTTAGGTTATGTCTGCTGTCATACAACAAACCTTCCAAACAGGGCCATAGTCCCTAAGGCTGACAGTTATCCAAGTATTTCATGCCTAAAAGTTGATGAAACTTTTTTACAGGAATGGCGTCCACTGTCACTGTTTGGTTCACTTCTGTTAATGTGAATTAGAAATATTAATTGGAAAATTATACCCTACAATTGCAGGTATATGGAGAAATATACATTTACCTTTCCACCTGACGGCAGCGTGTGTCAAATGCCCCAAACAGTGTTTGTGTGTGTGAGTTTGTGTTAGGTTAGGCAAAAATAACAGTGCCAATATATATATATATATATATATATATATATATATATATATATATATATATATATACACACACACACACACACACACACACACATATATATACCACAGCCACAGACACATGCACACACACATTTTTATTTCACTTTTAATTAATTTAGCTTATGTTCTTTCCCTTAGAAGGAATTTCTGTTCTCAGATGCACCTGATCAATGACTTATGACAGCATTTGCTTTGCATTAGTAGGTTTATATGTGCCTAAGATTATACTTAAAAGATCGCACAGTCATTGGACAGGGTATCTTACTAGGATGAGGTCATGCACAGTTTCAGGCAGCTGTGTGCCAATGTCTGGTGTCATGCAATACTCCTTTCCCTGCAGTACTGAGTAAAACACCCAAGAACTAGATCCTGAACTTGTGGGTGGTCACTGGTGACCTCGAGTTTACTATAATGCAGCTGTCTTCATGATCCTCACTGTTTCCATAATGGGTGAGCGAGCCAGTAACCAGACCACCTTTCCAAATTTGGATCATTAACACTCAAACCTGGGGCATGTCTGAAAGTTTTAAGCAGTAATAACTGATATATATATATATATATATATATATATATATATATATATTCTTAATTGCTTATCAAGTCCATGAGTTATTTGTAATGATTCACAGCAAAGAGGTCTACAAAATGTAATAAATTCAGGTTTTGTTCTGCAGCCATGAAATCTTTGCTTTTAAAACATTTCTGGTATTTGAAGATATTACCTGGGATTTTAGGTCTACTGGTGATGCCTGAATGGTCTACTGGTGATGCCTGAATGATCACAATAAGAATAAACGAAGGGTAGTGACACGTAAAAGGCTGCCTTCTTTCTATGGACAAACAGGAACCTACATCTGGCACTCTGCAGGCATCAGACAGAGACCTGCAAACTGGATCATCATGGGGTACATAATGGATGGCACTGACTGAATCACTTTTTGTATTATCGTGGCATGGATCATTACAACCATTGCACAGCATGGTGTATCATCTAAGGCAGAGAACATGAAAAGCACCAGGGCAAACAGTACTGTATTAAAAGTATATTTAGTCTGCCTAAACTTTGTGTAAATGTCACTCATTGCCGAATTTTATTTGATATATCTGCCACTGTTGGTTTAATGCATTTGTTTGCTTTCTGACCTAGGTTGTGTCTGAAAAGGGACAGCAGACCAGTCCATTTAATTATTTATCCAATAAATAAACAAACCAACAAACAGATAAATAAATTCAGGCAAAGCTATTGCTGTATCACGACAATTATGAAAGTGCACAGCATATTTCATCAGAGTCATGGCAGCTACAGTGCTCCTTTCTGCCATCAGACAGATAAGAATAATTGTGGCAATCTCTTTTCCAAGAAATGATTTGTCAATCTAGGAATGCCTAATCTTTATCTTTTTTGTGGTTATTAATAACATGACAATAACATAACATGTTGTATCACAGCAAGAGGTTCTCTGGTTCGATTCTCAGCTAGGGTGCCTTCTGGCTGAAAACAGGCTCTGTGGAACCGGTCAACAAATGTTAAATAAATAAATAAATAAATGACTTTAGGTTTCATAACTACTGCTGTATTTTCCTTTATTCCCTCGAATTCTGTCAAAAGTGTGATAGGCAAGTAGGGAGAGGCAACTTCATGGAGGATAAAAGAACATTAAAAAAATGCACACGCTTATATTTATGTGTGTGTGCATTTGTACATGTGTGTTTTATGTACACAGAGATGTGTGTCTGTATATATATATATATATATATATATATATATATATATATATATATATATAAAATGACTCATCACCAATAAGATTGTTTGAAACAGTGAACAGTCTCATCTATGATTGCATTCATTACTACTAAAGATAATTTAAAGTGATCACAAATGTAAACCAACAGGTTACATTTGCAATCACCAAAAAACAGCCTTTATGTGCCCCCACACCACCAACAAGGATGCTCCACCCTCACAGCCGTGGAAATTAAATATACTAAATCCAGGGTCGTACAACCACAAAGGGAAAAATCCTGAATTATGTAATAATTGCTGTCCTGCAGTTTGACCATTGCATAATTTGACTAAATGTATCACTGTTGAATATTACTAAAATTTAAAACACTTGATAAATGTGTGCAGTGACATACTCTCTCTCTATATATAAATATATATTTATATCGGAACACTGATTATTGTCAGTGCCACCGTTGTTTGACTCCTGTTTTGTCTCAGAAATTTGGTCGACTAAGAAGGTGGCCTTTCCCTGATATTGTGTGATCTCGTTAGTATATATAATTGACAGGAGCTGTGGGAGATATAGAGTGGCTTGCCCCCTCCCTGCAAAAAACATTGATTGTTCAATTTTTGTGTTTTAATTTTGTATGCATTGAGGCTGTTGCATGTGTGTGAGTGTGTGTGTGTGTGTGTGTGTGTGTGTGTGTGTGTGTGTGTGTGTGTGTGTGTGTGTGTGTGTGTGTGTGTGTGTGTGTGTGTGTAGGGGAACTGATTTAAGTCAAATCTATGTATAGTAGGCATCTGTTTAGTTGACAAAATTTGGTCACTGGTGTACACGATCTCACAATTCTTGGGGTTGGGAAAAATGCCTTTTCATCAGCATTGTGTGATCTCAGAGTTAGTATATATAATTAGCAGGGAGTGTGTGTGGGGGGCTTCAGGGGTGCTTGCACCCCCCCTGGAAAAAAACTTTTTTTATTTTATTTTACTGTTAGTTTTTGCATACGCCAAGGTTATTACTCAGTGTATACACATTAATGTGATGACATTCACATATTCAATGTTTTCTGGTTGACATTATGAACATCAACATTTGGGTCTTTCAATTTAATTAGGTATGTCCATATATATATATATATATATATATATATATATATATATATATGTGTGTGTGTGTGTGTGTGTGTGTGTGTGTGTATATATATATATATATATATATATATATATATATATATATATATATATATACACACACACACACGTATACATATTTGACATACAGCGTTATCAGGCAGAAGTAAATGTACACAATACCTTCTCAGTATACTTGCACATGTTGGCCATATGCTGTCTGTTTTCCAGCACACAGAGATGGACACCAGGCTGTACTTCCATCCTCACTAAGAGCCAGTCCTGGAGCACATCACCCCTTACCTACCCAGTGGTCCAGTTGGCTTAATCACAACAGGGTTACTACTCAGAACTGGCTGGTAACAGACTAGACACATGCCTACTTTGTATCACTGGGCTAGTTCTTACTGTGAGTATTAGCAGACAATCCAAGGGTTTCAAAAAATCATGGCAGTTTCAGCTTTAACCCCTGGCAGTTAGTGCAGAGGACTAAAGCTCTGACTTATTAACGATCTGCTTCCTGTGCCAAGTGCACAGGGTTTGAGTCTTTCAGCCTTTATTTGCCTGCTGTTTTGCTTACCCACACAGTGCTTTGGGGCGATTGGGAATTTGAACTAGGATCTTTAGTGGCCTTCTAGACTGCTTGCCTAGTAACAACCTATGAAGAATGAACTTCCCCAGTTCATCAGAGTAATCTAATTTCCGTTTAGCTTCTCTTCTTTGCTGCACCTGATTATTTGTTATTTGAGCTAAGCGAATTTTTGCATTCAGTGAAGTATGTGAGTACCTCTTATTTTGTTGCAAGAAATAAACTCTGGCTAAGAACCCGGACTAAGATGAGACTCTGCAAACCCAGGGGCTGTGGAGCAGAGAATGTAGGGAGAATGCAAAGAATAGAATATTAAAAGTAAAACTATGTGTGGAGATTACCAGTTTTCCCATTGTTAGAGTGGAAACATTGACCTAGCACTTTAATCTTGGCCAATGCTGACCATCGGAATCTTTGTAAGAGCAATAGTTTCCTTACCTTTTTGTGAAATAAATATATTCCAGTGAGAGAGGGCAGGAATATGAAGTAGGGTCAGGGACTTCAACAAGAACTTCAGCTTTATTTTAGGTGTTTTTACCAAAACATCTACATCACACAAATTTGTTTTGAGAAGAATTACACCATATAAAAATAGAATACCCTTGGAAAGTCCAGTTAACATTGCAATTCATCCTACCCTCTTATACGTAAACTCAAAAAGATACATTTTTTTGTAAGCTACAGAAGATTGTCAAAGAGTGGCACTCCCACAGCCACTCTGCTTGAAAGTTCCACAGGTGTGGGGCCTGGAAAACAAAATTGCAGACACCTGAATTTTCAAATCGCGCCTACAAAATCCCTGACTGAGCATAGAACCCTAGAAGCGGCATGTACGGTACCACTAACTCTTCCAAGCAGCAGAGACCCCCACATCATGTATAGACAAAAACACCAATATCAAAACCTTAAAGATAATCCTAAAGCAAACTAGTATAGTAGCCAATGCAAACTATGCAAGATAGGAGTAATGGGTTGATAATGTGTAGTACACTAAGTAACCTGGCAAATAGGAGTAATGTGTCGATATTGTGTAGTACACTAAGTAACCTGGCAGATAGGAGTAATGTGTCGATAATATTTATACACTAAGTAACCTGGCAGATAGGAGTAATGTTTCAATAATGTGTAGTACATTAAGTAACCTGGCAGATAGAAGTAATGTGTCAAAAATGTGTAGTACACTAAGTAACCTGGCAGATAGGAGTAATGTGTCGATAATGTGTAGTACATTAAGTAACCTGGCAGATAGAAGTAATGTGTCGATAATGTGTAGTACACTAAGTAATCTGGCAGATAGGAGTAATGTGTTGATAATGTGTAGTACACTAAGTAACCTGGCAGATAGGAGTAATGTGTCGATAATGTTTAAACACTAAGTAACCTGGCAGATAGGAGTAATGTGTCAATAATGTGTAGTACACTAAGTAACCTGGCAGATAGAAGTAATGTGTCATAAATGTGTAGTACACTAAGTAATCTGGCAGATAGGAGTAATGTGTCGATAATGTGTAGTACACTAAGTAACCTGGCAGATATGAGTAATGTGTCAATAATGTGTAGTACATTAAGTAACCTGGCAGATAGAAGTAATGTGTCGATAATGTGTAGTACACTAAGTAATCTGGCAGATAGGAGTAATGTGTTGATAATGTGTAGTACACTAAGTAACCTGGCAGGGTAACCTATGAAAACACCATATGGTCGATATTTCACATGCTCAATCATTGTAAAGTGATAAAAAAAAAAACAACACACATGAAGACGATATTGCAGGGGGACAAGCCCCCCTGCACCCCCCTACTTAAATATACCAACTCCGAGATTGCGCTACAGCAGGGAATAGGAGTAATTCTTGTTTCACACTGTATTGTTGGTGTAGCGATCTCGGAGTTGGTATACTTAAGTGGGGCGGATAACGTCTTCATATTTTTTTTTTTTTTATCATTTTACAGTGATCATGCATGTGAAATATCAACCATATGGTGTTTGATATTTCACATACACAATCTTTTCATAGGTAACCCCTGGCAGATAGAAGTAATGTGTCGATAATGTGTAGTACACTAAGTAACCTGGCAGATAGGAGTAATGTGTCGATAATGTGTAGTACACTAAGTAACCTGGCAGATAGGAATAATGTGTTGATAATGTGTAGTACACTAAGTAACCTGACAGATAGGAGTAATATGTGGATAATGTGTAGTACACTAAGTAACCTGGCAGATAGGAGTAATGTGTCGATAATGTGTAGTACATTAAGTAACCTGGCAGATAGAAGTAATGTGTCAATAATGTGTAGTACACTAAGTAACCTGGCAGATAGGAGTAATGTGTCGATAATGTGTAGTACACTAAGTAACCTGGCAGATAGGAGTAATGTGTCGATAATGTGTAGTACACTAAGTAACCTGGCAGATAGGAGTAATGTGTCGATAATGTGTAGTACACTAAGTAACCTGGCAGATAAGAGTAATGTGTCAATAATGTGTAGTACACTAAGTAACCTGGCAGATAGGAGTAATGTGTTGATAATGTGTAGTACACTAAGTAACCTGGCAGATAGGAGTAATGTGTCGATAATGTGTAGTACATTAAGTAACCTGGCAGGGGGTTAGCATTAACTGTAAGCATCAAGTTCAGTGTTGTGGTGTCCTAGTAAAAGAACTACAGTAATCCAGCCACAAGGAGACTAAGGCATGTACCAGTACAAGAGAGCTGTTTCAAATAAAAAGTGATTAATCTTATATAGGTTTCTCAAATAGAAACAAAATTATTTTACAACAGCTGACACATGATCTCTTAGAGCTGGCCTTTGTTCTAGGATAACTCCTCCTAAGTTGCACACTTTCCCAACAAGCTCAAGCTTATTTCCATCATATAAAATATGGTTTGGGAGAGGGGAGTACAGGAGTTTCTCACAGTAGCATGTATTGTCACAGCCTTCATTTTGGAGGTGTTCAATTTCAACCAGTTATTAGAAAGCTGTAAGTGTATGGCCTCGGTGTGGTCTACAAAGGAATACACAAACCACTGCATGTTGAGGAATGGAAAGATATACTTGGATGCCATCTGGATAACAGTGGTAAGCAACTCCCCGTTCACTAATAACATCTCACAAGAGAAGCATATATACAGTGAAAAGCAAATGGCCTTAACGGTAAACCCTGAGGGACTCCACAATCCAATGAACTAATCCCTGATGGGCATCAGTCCAACAAACTAAACCTTGAGGGACTCCACAATCCAATGAACTAAACCCTGAGGGGCTCCACAATCCAATGAACTAATCCCTGATGGGCATCAGTCCAACAAACTAAACCTTGAGGGACTCCACAATCCAATGAACTAAACCCTGAGGGACTCCACAATCCAATGAACTAATCCCTGATGGGCATCAGTCCAACAAACTAAACCTTGAGGGACTCCACAATCCAATGAACTAAACCCTGAGGGACTCCACAATCCAATGTGTAAGATAAAGATTTGTTCAGCCTTGAACATACCCTTTAGAAATGACCAGGATTATAGGATGAAAAACAGTCTAAAACAATACAGAAGATCCTGCAGGAATGTTCTGTTTGATGGGGGTGGGGTGGGGGGGGCAACATTATAGTAGAATGTAGGGGATCATTTTGGAGAATGTTGGAGTAAACATATGGGTGATGACTGGAGATGGTCTGTTTTGGGATTGAGGAGGATATGATTGTAGAAAAGGACCAGGAAAGTTCTCTTTGAGGGAAGAAAGAGGAAGAAAGATTATGAAGGATGGCCAGGGATGTTCTGTTCTTCCACAGCAAGAGGTCTGTCAGATATCACACACAAACATGAAGTTCTAGAACTGTACATTAAAAAGTTATAATTCATGTTGGGGATGGATAGAAAAATAGCCAGTACTGCACCATGGGTAGTTGCTTGCAGTATATTGATATGCAGTGGGTGCTTAAATTCCAAGTGGCATTGATGTCACATGACAGATGAATGCTAGGCTATCAGTCTGCAAACTATTACAAGCCTAGCCAATAACCAGAGGTCAAACTCAAACTCAAACTCTGTACCATGTATCTCTGGGGGTAAAGACCTTAACAATTATGCCAACCCCTCCCCTGTCACTTAGCCTGCTTCATTCACTGCTGAGACTTGAAAACCCAATTATTTTTTCTTTTAAGTGGAAGCTGCTATAAATTAGTTGTCAAAAGTAAATGAGACTACAACGGCATTAATGGTAAAAGGGAACCAAGCTTGTTTTTGAAACATTCACCATCATTGATTCTGCATTACTATACTATTGGAACTCACTAACTTTACTGATGCTATACAAGACAAATGGCTGTTTTATGCTTACTCATGCTGGACCTTAGCAGGATCTGGCATTACTGGAACACCTACTGATAGAAGGTAAATGGACTCACATCTAATGTGGCACTGTCTGCTATCATAATAATCAAATACAGAAGAACAATTTTGTAGCAGAGCAAGAAATGGGCCTGGAAACCAAAATCTGAGTCTAATTTACTTGGTTCTCTTTCTTAATGGACAAAGAATATGTGCAGTTGTCAAAAATGTATTCTATGAACCATGATTGTATGGCAATTAACTGGCTTTGTGCATCTAAATGTCAGCATTCAGTAGGGAAAGTGTCTTGAGCTACAGTTATCCATCCATCCGTCCAACCATTTGTTCATCAAGTCACTCACTGTGTCACTCACTCACTCACTCACTCACTCACTCACTCACTCACTCACTCACTCACTCACTCACTCACTCACTCACTCACTTTTCATTCATTCTCTAACATCTGCTTTATCCTATTCAGGGTCATGTGGAAGCTGGAGTGTATAGTGGCCCTTGAACTACAGCTCTGCAAAGACTCTGGCTATACATTGTAAAGATGTAGTTTATAAAACAATTGGGACCCCCCAACATTTTACCCACTCACCTAGATATATGAACTGTAAGAGTGCATCACCATCAAGGAAGTGAAAATGTACTAAGCATTGGCTTTTAAATTCAAAACCAATACACACTGAAAATAAAACTTGAAAATGCTTTATTTTTAGAGAATATGCTAGTCTACTAATGGTTTGGCTTTAGAAATCTTCTGGTTTTTGCCTCTCTACCTACTTACTAGGTTACTATCATCAGTGCTACTGTTCAGGGTCCAGAATCTTTTTTTTATTTAGTTAACTGGGGTAGAACATTGGAATCACCCGACCATTTACAGATTCAGCCCTGGAACAGAAACAAACCAAAATTACAGAGCAAATATCATAAAGTATAACTGCATATATACATAAGTTGAGTAAATTTAACACAGAACGATACATATTTAATAAGGAATCAGTTAAGGAGTCATTATTTACAGAGAATAATAACTACTTTCCCATATTTGCACTCGCTCACTTATTCTCTAGGGAAATAATACATCTAGGACAAAATTGCCTTTCACCTTTCCCATTTTTTTTCGTTTTCTATTAAACAACACAACTGATTCTTTACACGGCTCAGAAAGGCTTCATCCAACAAGACATTAAAGACCCATGTATATTTATTATAAATCTGGTATGAATTTGTTGATTTAAGTGTGAATTTGCAGTGTCTACATTTACATCTCTTGCAGTTTTATTTTGTATCTACCCATTCATGTCTTGTTTGCTTTCTTATGTTAGATACCTAGGACACAGACCTTTTAACATTTTAACACATAAATAAACAAATAGAAAAGAGGAGTCTAGATGTAGCAAAGCCATCTATTTTCTCTCCTCTATTTACTGATACATTACTTGCCTTCTCTTATTGCACCCAAAGTGCTGTTCTTAACTTTTTTATCCATGTGTATAAACTGATTTCTGTAAAGTGTGACACACATTTTTTTATGTAGCAACTTCTATTTTAATGTATGTATTTGTTAAAGGGTTGTTATTTCTGAAAATAAAGTTAGTGTTAGCTTTTACTCATTTGCCAAGCTACCACAATGGGCTAAGAGAGGTGCTAATGAAATCAGTTAATGTACTGATGAAGGTTTAATTCCCACAGCCTACATTTGTGTATTGTCTGATAATGAGGAAGTTACAAAATTAGACCAAAACTGACAATCATTCATAAGTAAATAATGAGTCATCTCAGTTAACAAAGGCTATCAATAACATGCTTTATCTGCTCTTTAAAATACTAATACAAAATTAATTGATAAATAACGCCATACTTTACATACACTAGTTGTTTTTCATGACAACATAAGCATTTCATAGTGTCATACCTTTTAAACTTAAAAATGCTCTTCAACAACAAAAATGCATAATTCTTATTATCCTAAACTTTTTGCTGCAATTATAATAATAGCACATTAACAGCAGAATCGTATGGCGAAAATCATCTGTCCCTTCAATGATTATACCTCAGATATTATAAAGAGGACTTCATTAATGCAGGTCTCACAGTACAGCCTGTACTTTTCTCCGGTTTTGTGGCATCATCTCTTAGGACTTATTAGGTTCCTATACAGGAGTTACACAGGAGTTTCTTTACGTGTTATCTGGGTAAATTATCTGGTCCTGGGATTATAACATTTAGGAATCACAAAACACCAATGAAGATAAACCAAGACAACCAGGAATGAACAACAGTCAGGGAGTCAGCTCCTTGGCTCAGTGCCAGCACCAGTCCACAAGTAAAATCACAAAACCATGCTTAACACACAAAACCTTTCTTTTCACACTCTAAAAAGGCAATGTGTTTAAATAAAATTTAAACTCATGATTGGGGTACCCCATTACATGCTTAGCCAGAGTATTTATCAACTTTTGTTTATGAATGTCCTACACATACTTGTAAATTCTCTTTTTTAGGGCATGTTCAGTTTTCCCTATGTAATAGTCCTGGCATGTCTCGCATAAAGCCACGTACACCACCCTTTTTCTCTGATAATTGTATCTACCCTTTATGACAAAGGGATGATTGTTAATCTTATAACACTCACCTTCTTGTATAGGTTCATAGGTTCATAGGTTCATACTAGGCTATCTGCCCAAGGGCATTTATAAGCCTAGCCCATAGTTATGTGGCTTTCGCCACCCCTTTAGTTTGAATAAAACTATGCCTATTATTTTGCTGTGCCTCTGTCAAGCAGTGACACTGAAGTAATCCCTGGGGTATATCTGCGATCTCCCATCCATTGGTCAAGATTCCTCTTGAACAAGGCCAGCGAGGTGCTCTGCCTCACATGTACCGGGATTTTGTTCCACAGCATAGGGAGTCTCTGGGTGATGAATTTGTCCCTCCAGCACATTCTATTAATAACCGTGTCAAGGTTTAAGTCTCCCGCCCTTGTGGTACTGAGGGATCTAGATTTTTTGAGGTGAAGCATATTCATCAAATCTGGGTTTGACATGGCCTTATATGTCAGGCACAGGTCACCTCTGAGCAAGCGGTATGAGACTGAATAGAGCTGAGTTCTTTCAGTCGGGCAGCATAAGACATATTTTTGAGACCCTTTATCCTTTTGGTGAGGAACTTTTGGGGCCTTTCCAGCTGCTGCAGGTGTCGGGTCAGATACATTCGAATGGGGCATTGTACTCAATCATAGGTCTAATGAGTGATGAGTACAGGGGATGATGACCTCCCTTGATATAGATGTGAATCCTTCATGATCAGGTGGGCAATGTAGAAGGTTTTCCTAACTACTTTAGCAACATGAGTGTCAAACGAAAGGCTACTGTCAACCTGGGTCCCCAGATCCCTGATGACTTCTTCTGTGCTCAGTGGATTGCCACCTATATGGTAGCTAGGGGTAACCTTGTTTTTCCCAAAGGGTCTGGCTATGCATTGCTTGGCGCTTAACTTTAGGCCATGGGTCTGGCACCAGTTATCCCTTTCTGTGAGGCCCTTCTGGAGGATATCTGTGTCAGATGTGTTTTCGACTATGGCCCAGTTTGCAGTCATCTGCAAACTTTGTCAGCCATAACCCTCCTGTGTTTGCTTGTACTTCAGAAAAGTAGATGCCGAACAAGAGTGGACCCAGGACTGAGCCCTGTGGGACACCACTTGTGACAGGCTTTGAGTCTGACATGGCTCCAGCAACTCTGACCCTGTGGGTTCTGTCACTTAGCCAGTTTGCAACCCATCTTGTGATGTATGGGTTTACATTCAAGCTGATGAGTTTTTCGATGATACCTGAGTGGGGTATTGTGTCGAAGGCCTTTGCCAGGTCGAGGTAGGCTGTATGGACTGCCTTTCCCTCATCAATGGCCTTGGTGACTGTCTCGAAAAAGTCAACCAAGTTTAAAAGGCATGATCTGCCTTTGACAAAGCCAAACTGGGTTGGATCCAAAGTCTGCAAGTTCCCTATGTCTTTATTTATGAGTTCCATTATGATCCTCTCCATGGCTTTGCAGATAAGGCTTGTCAAGCTAATGGGACGGTAATTACCAGGGTCGGTGGAGGCACCGCCCTTGTGAAGTGGGACCACAGTCGCCATGCGCCACTCCTTGGGTACGTATCCTGAGGTGAGGCTAAGATTAAACAGCTGTCCTAACTGCGGGTTTAATTCTCATTGAGTTCATGGAGCACACAGCCGGGGACACCATCCGGTCCCATGGATGCTGTGTTTTTTGCCTTGGAGAGGGCAGTTCTCACCTGGGCATTGGAGATGTTTGGGGGGCTACAATCCTCTGGTATAGATATCTCTCCTTTTGGGGAGAAGTTTGCACTGAACCTGTCAGCCAGTATGTTGGCAATGTGTGTAGGTTCAGTAATCTTCACATCATTTTGAACTAATTCTGAGCATATCTGGGAGTTTCCTCCTAGGTTTCTAACATAGCTAAAGAAGGCCTTATGATTGTCTTTTGAGTCCTTGGCGATTTTTCTCTCAAAATTTGCCTTGGATGATTTTATGAGAGCTCTTAGTTTTTTACTTATAATGATCAAAGGTGTCTTACCTTTCAAGGATTTTGCTCTATCTTGTAGTAGCTTCCTCCTTTTGTTGTAGAGCTTGTTTATGGCTGGGATCCACCAGACTGGATGCTTGCCTTTGGTACAAAGAGTCTTAGTTTTGTTTGGGATTGCCTGATCCATGCAGTCCTGTAGGTGCTGGTAGAAGGCATTTGTAAGTGATTCAGCGGTTTGAGTAATGTTTACCACTGGCTCAGGGGCCTTAAAGGAGACCACGCTAGTTTTTAGAAGTGTGAAGTCGGCTTATGAGAAGTTTTTCACTGTGGTCTTTTTTATTTCAGGTGGGTGCGGGATGAGGACCTCCAGCGAGATTAGTTTATGATCTGATCTCACCAATGAGGGGTATATTTCCGGTGTTGAACATTGTGATCCCATGTTCGTGATGATGAGATCAAGTATGTTTTCTCCTCTTGTGGGGATGGTGACTAGTTGTTCCATGGCATTTGAGTTTATGAACTCCAGGAACCTTTGGGCTAGAGTGTTTGGGCTTGAGTAGTGTTCCCAGTCTATATTAGGGTAGTTGAAATCACCTAGTATGATGGTGTTTGGAGATACATTTATCTAATGTTTCAAGCCTGTATAAGTGACATTACAATTAACATTTCCTATTTGCACTGTGTCCATTCTTGCACAACTTGAAAATTGCCTTTATTCGATCCTCTTTCTAGTGTCTGGATTTTAACTAGAAAGTTAAAGATTAAACCCTATTATTTAAAGGTGATTGTTGATTTAAGTGTGAATTTGCAGTATCTACATTTACATCTCTTGCAGTTTTATTTTGTATCTACCCATTCATGTCTTGTTTGCTTTCTTGTGTTAGATACCTAGGACACAGACCTTTTAACATTTTAACACATAAATAAACAAATAAAAAAGAGGAGTCTAGATGTAGCAAAGCCATCTATTTTCTCACCTCTATTTACTGATACATTACTTGCCTTCTCTTATTGCACCCAAAGTGCTGTTCTTAACTTTTTTATCCATGTGTATAAACTGATTTCTATAAAGTGTGACACACATTTTTTTTATGTAGCAACTTCTATTTTAATGTATGTATTTGTTAAAGGGTTGTTATTTCTGAAAATAAAGTTAGTGTTAGCTTTTACTCATTTGCCAAGCTACCACAATGGGCTAAGAGAGGTGCTAATGAAATCAGTTAATGTACTGATGAAGGTTTAATTCCCACAGCCTACATTTGTGTATTGTCTGATAATGAGGAAGTTACAAAATTAGACCAAAACCGACGATCATTCATAAGTAAATAATGAGTCATCTCAGTTAACAAAGGCTATCAATAACATGCTTTATCTGCTCTTTAAAATACTAATACAAAATTAATTGATAAATAACGCCATACTTCACATACACTAGTTGTTTTTCATGACAACATAAGCATTTCATAGTGTCATACCTTTTAAACTTAAAAATGCTCTTCAACAACAAAAATGCATAATTCTTATTATCCTAAACTTGTTGCTGCAATTACAATAATAGCACATTAACAGCAGAATCATATGGCAAAAATCACCTGTCCCTTCAATGATTATACCTCAGATATTATAAAGAGGACTTCATTAATGCAGGTCTCACAGTACAGTCTGTACTTTTCTCCGGTTCTGTGGCATCATCTCTTAGGACTTATTAGGTTCCTATAAAGGAGTTACACAGGAGTTTCTTTACGTGTTATCTGGGTAAATTATCTGGTCCTGGGATTATAACATTTAGGAATCACAAAACACCAATGAAGATAAACCAAGACAACCAGGAATGAACAACAGTCAGGGAGTCAGCTCCATGGCTCAGTGCCAGCACCAGTCCTCAAGTAAAATCACAAAACCATGCTTAACACACAAATCCTTTCTTTTCACACTCTAAAAAGGCAATGTGTTTAAATAAAATTTAAACTCATGATTGGGGTACCCCATTACATGCTTAGCCAGAGTATTTATCAACTTTTGTTTATGAATGTCCTACACATACTTGTAAATTCTCTCTTTTAGGGCATGTTCAGTTTTCCCTATGTAATAGTCCTGGCATGTCTCGCATACAGCCACATACACCACCCTTTTTGTCTGATAATTGTATCTACCCTTTATGACAAAGGGATGATTGTTAATCTTATAACACTCACCTTCTTGTATATATCTGCAATAATGGCAGTGACCACATTTTTTCATCCTTCTGTTTACAGCTTGGACCATATTTATGGGTCTCTCCAATATATTTTTAAAGCTAGGTCCTTTTTTATACACCCTGAATGGCTTGTCCTCCATCTGTCACAAACCTCACATTCACCCTCAAAAATAGCTGAATTCTTCATAAGAAACCCCCCAAATGAGCTCACTTCCAATATTAAAAGTACTTATAAAAGTGTGCTTATAAACATGAAGCAAACTGTTTCCTATACTATCTTGTTTTTCATACATTCCATGTTCTAAGGATAAAATTGGGACAAAATGCTTGGTCTCCCTCTTAAAAATAACTTATTTCTTTAATTCTTCTAACATCATCTTAGCGTATCCCCTTTTCAAAAACATTGATTCAATAAGCTCACATTCTAATATAAAGTCCTTAAATTTCATTACCATTCTTGCTGCTCTTACAAATTGTCCTTTAATTATAGCTCTTTTTTGTGAACCTGGATGACAGCTTGTATAATGTAGGATGGTGTTAGAATACGTAGACTTCCTATAAATCTTAGCGATACAGGTTTGCCTTTCAAAATATTTCATGAGCAATATATCTAAGTAGGGATTTTTTTTATTTTCGATTTGGAAGGTAAAACTGTAGCTTGGTTGATGTATTCTATAAATTCATACAACCATTCCCTAGAGTCTTTCCACATGAGAAGCATATCATCTAAGTACCTAGTGTAGAACCTAACAGATTGTTTGAAATCACTTTCCAACAAAAATGCCTCTCCCAATAAACCATAATAATGTTTGCAAATAATCATTGGAGGCCATAGCTATCCCTTTTACCTGTAAAAATATTTTTTTTTCTCAAAATAAATGAAGTTGTTCTTTAAAATTCATTTGAGTAGTTCTTCATAAATGTTCCTTTTATCCTATTTAATATTTTTATTTTTTAAATATTCACAAAACCACTCAATACCAGTTGTGTGAGGGATAACCATATACAGGTCCTTTATATCAATTGTTACCAATAGGTCTTTCTCATTAAATTACACGTTATTAATTTCTTTCTAAAAAGTTCCAACTATCCTTACAAGCTTGTGTTTCATCCTCCAAAAGTGAGTGTGTTATCTAAAAATTTCACAACAGCACTGGTTAATGAACCTCTCCCACCCACATTTGCCTCATTGGTAGATTCTCAATACTTTTATGGATCTTTGGGATCCCATATATAGTGGGTGTAATTGGGGAAGGAACTTTAATATAATTAAATTCTTCAATTGTTATTCTTCCATCAGTAAACATGTCCTTCAATTGTCTTTTAACATTATTATATGCTTTGTTAAGCTCATTAATGCTAACATGTGTATGCTACATCCTCAAGCATTGTTAACATCTTTTCATTGCAATCTTCTATTTGCATTATAACCATACCTCCCTCCTTATTGGGTTTCCTTGTGCCTTTAAGGCCTCCAATTTTTCATATTCCCCTGCAGTTAAATTATGTACCTCCCTATAGATGTTCTTAGAATTATTTAATGAGGTCTGGAAGTCTAATTCATATAACCTTTCAAAGGTTTGCAGTAATGGGTGAAGGGGGGATAAACGTACTACAGATGTTTAAATGGTTCCCAACAGATATTAATTCCTTAAACATAAGTTTAAAATTAAGCTTCCTAGTAAACAATTTTAAATCAGAAGTAATATTAGCTTTCTTATCTGGTACAAAGGACACCCCTCTAGATAATAAATCTGCTAATTCCATATCAACATTAAAAGTAGAAAAATTATAAGTTTTGAAATCGCCACCACTATTGGTGGTGATCACAGGATAGTGTCCCTTATTTACAGTTTCTTTTTCAACAAAAATTCCATTTAGTGCCATTGTGTTTGATTTGTTTGATGGGGACGTGTAAAGTTTGCCCCCCCAATTGGTTCCTTCCTGAGGGGAGTTGTCCATTCCTGTCCTGCCATTAATTCTGCAGAGTTTTTTCTTTCAATTTCTCAGATCCCTGCAACAGTGGAAAATCCAAGGGGTTATTGGAAAAGGAGTATTAAGGATTATTACTTCCGATCCATTCTCTTTGTTGATAAGATGTAGATATATGAGTTTGTCAATGAGTCACATAATTTCCATTATTGCTATATGTCTTATGTTACTTTAAACCAGACCTGAACTGCTTCTTACCCCAAGTCTGAGATGTAGGTGGGTCTGGGTAAGCGGTACCATTAGAGTATTCTCTACGGACCCTTTCAAGTTTTTTTTTTATTTTCCTCTCACATATATTAATAATCTGAACATCAGTATTTTTAAAAAAATATTTGCATGTTCAAACTGAAGTTTGGTATAGTTAAGAACATGCCTGATAGCGTTGTCAACAACATTTATTTCAGAAGTCAGTTTCTGAATAGCCTTAGTGTTATGTTTTACAAGGCACTCTAAGTATTCCAACCCATGTATGTTAAAAAGCACAATAAGATCTTTGTACAATGCAGAATCCTTCTCCAAACCAGTGGGGTACCTGCAATTACGCAACCCTTTTGGCTATATGTTAGAGTTACTGGATTCTAATAAATAAAAATTCTCCAACTGAAGTTTTTTTACTTTACCATTTATATTGTTCATCAAGGTGATCACCCCTGCCATTTACTGAAGAAAAGACCATATGAGGTATGCAGTCCCAAGTAAGGCTAGACCTTATTTTTATATTTATTCAGACTAAGGGTCTGGTCAACAATGAATCCACGGCATTTAACAAAATCAACCACTTCACTAAATTGCTGACATTAGTAGAACACCACATCTATTTGTCATGTTGAAGGTTTTTAGCACTAACTAACATGCATTTTGAGCAAATATTCCTTAACAGCCCCAATGCCAAGAGTCAGGTTTTGAAGTTCATCTTAATTCTCTTGCACTATGTTTTGAATGCCTCATAACAGCTGTGAAGGGTGCAGGACCTTGGAGCCATCTGCAGACTGTACAAAGCATTATCTCCCATAATACTTCAACACATCTTTGATAAAGATGGAGCTCAGAGGGATATGCACAGATCTCCATGGTACACTGCCATGTGCATCAGAAGGTGGTACTACTTGGTCACATGTGGTAGGTTGCTTCCTACCATGAGGATTGCTTATGCACAAGTCTTGTTAGAAAATTCTTTTCAGACTTTCTTAACTCTGATGATAAGACAGAGGTTCACTGTGCCATGTGCTTTCTTCAATTCAGGGAACACAGAACCCTAAGTGAATTCACTGAAAAGGTGCCCAGAGACTGTCTGTAAGATAGTATCAACTTTTCTTGCACGGAATAGAATTTGTTCTGTGTATGTGTGTAAGATGAGCACTACTGTATGGTCTCAGAGATGTTTAACACCTTTATTTAATTATCACTTGTGGCACAGTCAAACATACATTTATATAAAAAACAAACCATATTAACATGTTCACATAAACACACATTATACATCACATATATTGTTCTGTACAATTATCATCAATCCAACATTACATAAATTGATCAATTTGTGCCTTCCCTTAATTATTCTCTATCTACTGTTTCCACAATTTTCATTTATTTCAATGTAATTTGCGCCTTCATTTTTCTAAAGATCCCTCTTCCAGTATTTTATCCCTGCTACAATAGTTACTACTTCAAATTTGGTTGGTTTAGACATTGATTTCCATTTTCTAGTAATTACTTTTTTTGGCAGCACCAGAATTAAACTAAACAAGGCCTTACTGTGTCTTAACAAGTCAGATCCTGTATCCCAGCTCAAAAAATAACAATCATTTCCTTAGTTACACCATTTCTTTCACCCAATATGTCTGACAGAGTACTCTGTAGGGAATTGTTAAGTCTACCAACTAATTATACTCCCAAAACATATGTTTCCAGTTACCTCCCCTTCACACCTCCAATGTTTGACATCTACCTGAGAAAAAAAAAATAGCCATGGAAACATTTCCAAGCAAAACGCCTAAATCTTCTAGATGTTGTTGTATATTTGGGAACCATGCATATGTCCTCACATTGTTTCATTGTGAATTGCTTATCCAGTCCCTCTTCCTAATCTTTTCTAAACTTCTTGATTGATTCCTATAGTCAGTGTGCAACATTTTATATGCCCTACAAATTATTAATTTTTAACAGTAACTTCTACTCTAGATTCAACTAAAAACTCTAACAGAGCAGTTCTTTCACTTAGGATTCCCCAATTCCTTTCTCTTTGCCTATACTCTGATATCAATCCCTGATAGGGAAGGCAGTCTCTAGCCTGCAGTCCAAATATCTTCTTGACTTCTTTTCATTCTATTACTTTTCCCTCTCTAGCTATTTGCTCCCAGTACCTTGGTTTCTTTGCCAGTTTTCTCCACTGAATTCCATCTGCCTCTTGCCTATTCTCTGTACTCATGATTGCAGTCATCCCTATCAGCAGAATCTCCTTTCTCCATTCTCATGTTGGCATAGTTCTTAGAAAACTTTCTGCTATTTAATTAATATAATATTCTGTATGGCTGTTGTTTTTCTTCTTAAGGATCTGCATCCAAAATGACACCCTCTCCTTGTTTCTTGAATTTCCCGTTGCTTTATCAATATCCATTTCCACTCTGAATTACAACTTTCTGCTTCTGTTATGTATACGAGTCTTAACTGCGTAGCTCTAAAATATTCCTTCAGATTAAATAATCCTAAACCACCTTGTTTGATTTGAAGGATACATTTATCCACTTGACCTTTGTCCTCTTCCCCTCTCAGATAAAATCTTTCAACTCTTTATTAATTACTATCCACAACTTCTCCTCTGGTTGATAAAAATATGCCTGACCTGTGCATAAAGCTGTAGAGACTAAAAATATTTTCACTGCTTGTATCTTGCTATCCATATCTATAAACAAGAACTTCCAGTTTCTTGTTTTTTGGATTATCTTTTGTTTAGTCTCTTCCCATATAACAGAATCCTTTTTAACCCATACTCCTAAATGCTTTATTTTAGCACATCCACATAAATATAGATACTGCTGAACCAATTTGTGTAGATATATAGTTTACAGCTATATCCTTTGTTTTATCTTTAACTTCATATCCTGAAAAGATTTGAAGCTCTCTCAGAATGTTCTACAACACTGAGATGCCATTTTCTGGTTTAATCAGGTACAAAATAATATTGTCTACAAATAAAGCCAACTTTTCTTGATTACCATACCACTAATATCATTGAATTCCTGTGTCTCTTATTTACTTTACAAATAACAAAGGGGAAAGAGGACATCCCTGCCTGGTTCCTTTGTTCAGGCACAACATATCAGAGAGGAACCTTTCCACTTTAGTTTTTTGCCTCCAGTCCCTGGTATATTCTCATAATTAACCTTATTATTGTATCAGGGAGGGATCACTACATAATCTCGAAATACTGGAATACCAATAACAAAGGGGAAAGAGGACATCCCTGCCTGGTTCCTCTGTTCAGACACAACATATCAGAGAGGAACCTTTCCACTTTAGTTTTTGCCTCCAATCCCTGGTATATTCTCATAATTAACCTTATTATTGTATCAGGGAGGGATCACTACATAATCTCGAAATATTGGAATACCGAATCCCAAAATCTCGAGACTATATAGCTGAAACCACTAAATACCGAAAGACCAGAAGCACGAAATTCAAAATCCCGATGTTCGGAGATATTGAAGTAGTGCTTCTGGTGTTGCGGTTTGTTGATGGATAGGTGAAAGTTCAGGTAAGTATCTATGTGTAAGTGTGTTGGTTAGGGGCTATAGTGTGTGTCAGTGTATGTTGTGACTGTGATGTGTGTGTGTGTGTGTGAGGGACTGTAAAATGTGTGGGTGTGAGTTTCCTTTGTGTGTCTGTGTGATCTTGGAGTTAGTATATTTAAGTAGGGGGTATGTGGAGGGTACAGCCCCCCACATGGGGGGTGCAGGGGGCTTGTTCCCCTGCTTATCTGTAGTGTAGGATTATATGTTTGATTGTGGGGGGCAGATGTGTGTATGTATATGTGTGTGCTGTATGTGTATTATACGTTCGGGATTTTGAATTTTGCGCTTTTGGTCTTTCAGCATTTAGGGGTTTCGGCTATATGTCTCGAGATTTTGAAATTCGGTATTTCAAGATTTCGAGATTATGTAGTGAATCCATTAGGGAATGCAAATGCTTCCATTGCCCTACTCATAACATCCCAGATTCTTCTGTCAAATGCTTTCTCTGCATCAAGACCCACCAACAACAGTGGTATTTTCTTATATTCTGTTTCCCTCTGGATCATCAGTGTTCTATTAATGCTGCCAATTGTCAAATGTTTGCATCCCCTCTGCAAAACCACATTGATCTATATCTATCAATTTTGGCAATACATTTGGCATTCTTTTAGCTATTATAAACATAAGCACTTTGTAATTATAGCTTAAAATTAAAAGTGGCCTACATGAAGCTGGGTTTTTGGGGTCTTTACCATCTTTAGGTATTGCAGCCAACACAGCTTTCTTCTAGGAGGTTGCTGCCTGCCCTCTTTTTAAAATACTGTTAAACAAAACCTTCCAGATCTTTACTACTTTCCTCCCTCCTAGCTTCCAAACTTCCACCTTTTCCATCTCATCTCCTGCTATTTTAACCGTTAATTGTTGAGGCTTTAACATTGGCATACTTAAGTCTTTCACAAATATTTCCATTTGTGCTTTTTCTTGATTTCCACATTTTTCTACTTTATACAATTTTTCATAAAATTTATGAAATATGTCTAATATTTTTCTAGCTATAGGCTCCATAAGTTGGGCAAAAAACATTTCTATTTTCTGTTGCCCAAATCATTCTGCTAAAAGTCTTTGTGATTTGCAGTTATCATAAAAGCAGTTGCTTAACAGCAGTCTTTCTAAACTCCTGCATATTATCCAGATACTCCCTTATTTTCTCTTTAGCACTCTGCAGTTGCACCTCGTTTTGTAATGTGAGATCCCTCTTATTTAGCAATACTTTAATGTTTCTCATCCCCTCTAAATAGTTCTTGTTACTTCTTAACCGTATCTCTTTTCTTTTATTTCTACCCTATTTTTAAATTATAATTTCATTTTACCCTACTCATTAGCTATAACTTCTAAAGAAATTTCTGTCTTCCCTAATAACTCTCAAATAATTTCTACTACCCATGCCATAAATTCCTCTCGTTTTAACAGGTAGGCGGGGAAGCTCCATTGTTTTATTTTCATTTAATTTCCTTGCATTTTTATCATAGCTGTTATTGGTGCATCAGCTGAAATAGTTATTGGATGTGTGTGTTGAAGCTTTCAATTAAATGCATGTGTTCTTGTGAAATATAATTTCTGTCTAGTTTAGCCCAGTTATCGTTCATTCTGGAATGATATATAAATTATCTCTGTGTTCTTACTACTGAATTCATGTCTTCCATACCAAATATTTTCATACATTTCTTCAGAAATTAAGCCTATTGTGTTATATTTTCCCTTCTAGTCTCCTAGGTATATCTTGACTGCTGCAAACCAAGTTCCAGTCAGCACCTATAAGTAACATATCCTGCTGAAAGCTGATTATTTCAACTAAAAAATTATTAAGTTTCATAATAGCAGTTTTAGGTGGAATATAAATGCATGCCAGTATAATCCTCCAGCCTTGTCAGTAGCCCCTTACTATCATGACTCTACCATTATTAACTTTTTTACCTCTTCTATCACTTATTTTTTTAAAACTGGACGTATAAGAGAATTTAAGTACCTTTATCTGCACTTTTTTTTTTCAAAAAAATACAGTATTTAAATTGATTTTAACTGTGTGGAAGGAATATTAACTGAACTGGAAGTTTTGACTCTGCTCTTCAGTTAGTGCCACCCACCCTCCCTGTTTTTGTCTTGGTGTTAATCTTAGTGGCCTTGAAACTGCCCGCCCCTCTTGTAAATTTGTGTTTGGATACTCCTTCTGGGCCCTCTCATTTGCTCACTCAACTGAGTGCAGTGAGATCATATTCTGATTTCAGGCACTCCTACTGTGTACAAAGAGAGCATCTGGGAAACAGAAAAAAAAAAAAAAAAAAATAAGCTTGTTTCCTGCCTTTCCTGTTAAGTGGTATAGACTATTTGTAGGCTTCTGAGCCCCCAAGCCCTTCTGTGTTGGAGGGAAGCCTTCTAGCTTAGTTTTTTTTTCTTATAACTAGCCAGTTTTCTAGTTTCAGCACTCAAATCTGTTTCTTTGATCTCAGCACTTGTTCAGAAAAAAAAAAAATTTCATCTGCTTTTACTGTACTTGTGTTTCTACCTACTTTTTTACTTTTGCATCATCTTAAAAGTACTCAATTGTATTTATTACTGCTTGGTGTAACTCATTCTAAGCCTTTTGGTTTAAACACTTGGGCTTCGGACCAGTTGTTTTGCACTGAGAGGGTTTGTGATCTGCACTGTAGTGGCAGAACAGGTAGCTTACATCCTTCTAGGTTGGGAACTGCTGATTGAGGGCTCAGTGTCTGTTATTCTAAAAGTGTATTAATTCTGGTTTAAGCACTTGGGCTTTCAGGCCAGTTATTTTACATTAAGAGGGTTCGTGGTCTGCACTCTTGTGGGAGGAGAGGCTGGACTCTGCCCTTCTGAGCTGGGAATTTCTGGTTAAAGGCTTATAGTGCATGCATATCTGAACTGCTTCTTACTGAAGTTGGTGCCTTGTTTGCTGTGGCATAGACTGGATTCGGGCCTGCTGGATCTAGCTTTGTTTGTGTAACTTGAGCACTAATCCAGACATTCTCTAAAGTATTCAATTGTATTTATTACTGCTTGGTTGTAACTTGATTAAAGTGTAGCTATCATTCTAAATCTTTTGGATTAAGCACTTGGGCTTCAGACCAGTTGTTTTACATTAGGAAGGTTTGTGGCAAGCACTGTGGTGGCAGGACAGGTAGCTTTCATCCTTCTAAGTTGGGAACTGCTGATTGAGAGCCCAGTGTCTGTTATTCTTAAAGTGTATTAGTTCTGGTTTAAGCACTTGGGCTTCAGGCCAGTTATTTTACATTAAGAAGGTTCGTGGTCTGCACTCTTGTGGGAGAAGAGGCTGGACTCTGCCCTTCTGAGCTGGGAATTTCTGGTTAAAGGTTTATAGTGCCTGAATATTTGAACTGTATCTTACTGAAATTGGTACACCTTGTTTGCTTGTAGCATAGACTAGATCCAGGCCTGCTGAATATAGCTTTGTTTATATGCTTGTTGTTTGTTTGCTTGTTATTTCCCTGGAACGCTAATTCCACCTAATACGCAGCTTCTCAGTGCTTCTGTGGATCACTAGTGATATCTGCATTGCTTACTGTACTTATTTCCTTGTTTCACTTGAAAGAAAGTTACTGTTTGTCGTTTTTGCATTTAAGTTACCTGTAACACATTGCACTTAAGTTACCTGGCACTTGCTCACTAAAGCAATTATATTAAAATTAAAAGCACTACACCCTCACTCCCCACTGGCCCTTGTTTTCAATTATTAAGGAATTCCCAATATTATTCTAGCATGTCCAAAGGTCAGTTGTCAATCTCCTCTCCGGTCCAGCTGGTGAATCTGGGAATCTTGAGGCAATGTTACAACTGCCTCATGTACACAGACAACCCTCTCCTCCTCCCAACAAATTCCAACCCATGTGAGAGATGCAACCATATAGCCAAACTGGAGGCTAAGCTCTCTCAACTCAGTACTGGCATAACCAGTCAGGAGGAGAAGGAAACCACACTCACTACAATTCCAGTCTCACATAGACCTACCACGACAGCAAACCAAACACATAATCACACAAAAACATACTCGGAGGCTCTAAATAAAGATCTGCCTAAGCAGCAGAGACCTCCAAAGCAGACACCCAAGCAACCGCTACCCCAAAACAAAACACGTGCAACACATATCTCACAAAGCCAGTGTGCCGAACAGTCACAGCCCTTAAGACTAAACAACACACCTGATACACTTGTAATAGGTGACTCTATCGTCAGGCACACTGACGTCCCGCTCACCAGGCTGAACAAGGAGAGGGTCACGGTGAGCAGCCTGTTGGGCGCTAGGATCCGCCACATAACACAAGCACTCAGGTCACTCCAAGGCAAGTACAAATATGACTCAGTCATTGTCCATGCTGGTGTGAATGACCTGAGATGTACCTCCCTGGACTACATGAAAAGAGACATAAAGGAGCTCTCTGAGCATGTAGCCCAGGCCGGTATGACCCTGACCTTGAGTAGCATCTTACCCTCACCAAGAATGATGCCACAATATGAAGACAAGATGATAAATTTCAACAATTGGCTTAAGTACTGGTGCCATTCAAAGGGGATCCAATGCCTGTCAGCTTGGGATGATATGCTCGACAAGCCACGATGCTTCACTAGGGACAGCTTGCACCTGTCACCCCTGGGCTTTCGGATATTGGCAAAGGCTCTTGCTACCCCCATAGTGCCTTTTTTAGACAAGGCTCAAAAGACAAATCCACCTCCATAGGTATCACAAGGGATAAGAAACTAAGAGTAATGCTACTCAACGCCAGAAGTCTAAACCTCAAGATGCACGCACTCAAAACTCTCCGTAGCATGGAGAACATCGATATCTGTGCAGTAACAGAAACCTGGTTCAGGGCTCCCGAGAGCACCCCAGCACTACCAGGTTATACCTCATACCATGCTTTTCAGCCCCAAAACTTGGATCGAACCACAAAAGGAGGGGGAGTATCGATATTCATCAAAGATACCCACACCTCCAGGTTGGTGGCAAAGCACGAAGCATCAGAGACTATCCATGTGCAACTAACAGTGGGTAAAACTGCCTTCCAGTTTATAGCCTGCTACAGACCACCCTCCCAAACCCAGGAACCCCACTCGGCCTTCCTGAGAACACTGAAAAATATGAAGGTCTCTCCAAACACCATTATATTGGGTGGCTTCAACTACCCAAACATAGACTGGGAGCATTACTCTAGCTCCAACACCCTAGCCCAAAGATTCCTAGAATTTATAAACTCAAATGCTATGGAACAACTTGTTACCACTCCCACAAGAGGGGAAAACATACTGGACCTGATCATCACCAACATGGGGACTCTATGCTCCAGACCAGAAGTGTATCCCTCACTGGTAAGATCAGACCATAAACTAATCTCACTGGATATTCACATCCCCACCCCACGCCCTGCCCAGAAAACCACAGTGAAAACTTCTCTAAAGCAAATTTCACACTCCTCAAAACCGAGGTGGAATCCTTCAAAGCCCCCGGACCTGTGGAAAATATGGCCCAGACCGCAGAATCCTTTATAAATGCATTCTATGAACACCTTCAGGAATGCATGGATCATGCGATCCCAAATAAAACCAAGACCCAATCCTCCAAAGGCAGACGTCCTGTCTGGTGGACCCCAGCCATAAACAAACTATACAATAGAAGGAGGAAGCTACTAAATGATAGAGCAAAATCCCAAAAAGGGAAGGCATCACTGATCATTATTAGCAAAAAACTATGGGCACTCATAAAATTGTCTAAGGCCAGCTTCGAGAGAAAAATTGCACAGGACACGAAGGATAATCACAAGGCTTTCTTTAGTTATGTTAGGAACCTGGGTGGTAATTCCCAGATATGCTCAGAATTAGTCCAAAATGACAAAAAATACACTGAACCCACAGACATTTCCAACATCCTAGCTGACAGGTTCAGTGCAAACTCCCCCCCCTCCCCACCAAAAGGGCAAATATCTATCTCAGCAGAGTGCTGCCCCCTGACATCTCAGATGCTCAGGTAAGAGCCGCCTCTCCAAAGCAAAAACACAGCATCAATGGGACCAGACGGTGTCCCGGGCTGCATCCTACATGAACTCCAAGAAGAGCTAAACCCAAACATAAAACTACTGTTCAATCTCAGCCTTACTACAGGATATGTGCCCAAAGAGTGGCATACAGCAACAGTGGTCCCTCTCCATAAAGGTGGTGCCTCAACGGATCCTGGAAACTATCGCCCCATAAGCCTGACTAGCTTGGTCTGCAAAGCTATGGAAAGGATCATCATGGACCTCATAAATAAAGATATTGGGGACCTATAGACACTGGATCCTACCCAGTTCGGCTTTGTTAAAGGCAGATCCTGCCTCTTAAACCTGGTTGATTTCTTTGAAACAGTCACCAAGGCCATTGACGAGGGAAGGTGGTCCACACAGCCTACCTGGACCTGCAAAAGCCTTCGATACAATACCCCACTCTGGCATTATAGATAAGCTCACCAGCTTAAATATAAACCCCTATGTCACTAGATGGATTGCAAACTGGCTCAAGGACAGAACCCACATGGTTAGAATTGCTGGAGCCATGTCAGACTCCAAACCAGTTACAAGTGGTGTCCCACAAGGCTCAGTCCTGGGACCTCTCTTGTTCGGTATATATTTCTCGGAGGTACAGGCCAACACGGAAGGACTGCGGCTGACCAAGTTCGCAGATGACTGCAAACTGGGTGCCATAATCGACTCTCCAGCCGACACAAGCATCCTCCAAAAGGGCCTCATAGAAACAGACAACTGCTGCCAGAGCCATGGCCTCAAGCTAAATGCCAAAAAGTGTATTGTCATCCCCTTTGGCAAAAACAAAGTGCCCACAAATTACCACATAGGTGGTAATCCATTAAGTACAGAAGAAGTAATTAGGGACCTGAGGACCCAAGTTGATAGCAATCTCTCATTTGACAACCATGTGGCCAAAGTGGTTAGAAAAACATTTTATATAGCCCACCTAATCATGAAGGGATTCACATCTAGATCAGGGGAGGTCATCGTGCCTCTTTACTCATCCCTCATCAGGCCCATAATTGAGTACAATGCCCCTTTTGGGATGTACCTTACCAGACACCTGCAGCAACTGGAAAGACCCCAAAAGTACCTCACCAAGAGGATGAAAGGGCTCAAACAGATGCCATATGCTGCCCGGTTAAAGAAACTCCAGCTCTACTCAGTGGCATACCGCCTGTTCAGAGGCGATCTGTGCCTGACGTATAAAGCCATGTCCAGCCCGGAATTAATGGACATGCTGCACCTCAGAAAATCCAAATCCCATTGAGCTACGCGCTTGAGAGACTTGAACTTCAGCACTGAAATAAATAGGACATGCTGGAGGGACAGATTCATAACCCAGAGGGTCCCTTCACTCTGGAATAAAATCCCAGTCCAGGTTAGGCAGAGTCCCTCATTGACTCTATTCAAGAGAAATCTTGATGAGTGTATGGGAGATCGTAGGTTTACCCCGGGTATCACTTCTGTGTCACTGTTAGACAGAGGCACAGTATATTAACCTCGAAAAAGGGCATAGTAAAATAAATTTAAAATGGGTGGCGAAAGCCAAACACATTCTGGCTAGGCTTATAAATGCCCTAGGGCAGATAGCCTAGTATGAACCTATGAACCAAACACACCTTTATTAAAATTTTACTTGTGACATAGACAGTTTTACATTTATACAAAAGTATTCAGACTGCATCAACAAATTAACATTAACAAACATTATACTTTACATATATTGCTATATATCATATATCATAAGCAAAATTACATAAATTATTCAATTCTTTATTAAACCATCACTTACAACATAAGCAATCATACAGTTATATAAATGAAAACAAACTACACCAACACAATCCTAGTTGCAAGCATTTTACATCACAAACCATACTGACACACTCCCAGTTGCAAACATTATACATCACTTATAATCTACCCAATCATTTTCAGTCAAACATTGCATAGTTCATTTAAGTCCTGCCTTCTCTTAAACCTCATTCCTCCCCATATGTATTGTTCCCACAATTCCCATTTTTTCCTATGGAGTTTGTTCTTACTCTTTTCCTAAAGATCTCGGTTTTAGTTGTATTATTTCTGTTATTATATTTACTACTTCTAATGTAGTTGGTTTAGATTTTGATTTCCATTTTTTAGTAATTGCTTTTTTGGCATCCATCATAATTAGACAAGCAAGGCTTTACCATGTCTAGGCAATTCTGATTCTGTATCATTATTCTATCACTATTTCAGCTCATATAGAAATTTGTATAAGTATTCCCCTTTTCCTTTGTCCCTGATATTCTGCTGAATATCCATCCTGAAATCCTTTCTTTATCAAATTCACATGCTCACTTCCTTTCAAATGTGTCTCCTGTAGCATTGCAATTTGGACTCTGCATTTCTGCATATAATTCAGTACTCTTACATTTTTGTCTATACCTATGAGGCCATTCATGTTCCACTGTAATATGGATCCATTAAGATAAGAAGTTAGTATTCCCATCTATGATAAATGACAGCTTATTTAAATGACTATTTCCAGCTATTGTGTTACATGCATCCACTGTTTGGCAGGTTGATCCTTTATTCAGTTGTTTCTTGTCATCTCCATTTGAATGTATATCCCATTTTGCAAGACCTTTTGTTTTAATGAAAACCATAAAATAAAATCCCAAGAACACCCCCATAACCTATTAACTTAAAAAACATACAAAACTATGTACATCTTCAAATAATGAAGTTTAGCCCTCCCAATAGGAACAATTGTTCCAAATCAACAGCCACACTCACATGCATTAACTAACCTAAAATTAAGGTTATCTACGCTAAAGTGCATGTTACTGCCTATGTTCCTGCTTGCAATAATTGCTGTCTGTTTTTGTTTTATTTTTATTCCCTTCCCAGATCTGAAAAAAAAAAAAAAATGTTTGTATGCTTTTAGAAGACATTAACATTTAGCCTTAAGAAAATGTACACTGACTGTCTTTAAGTAAAACTAAATTATACATTGCTCTAATAAATGCTTTGAAGAATTTAGGGATCAGAAAAGCTGCTATCTCTTATTCACTTCCAATCATTTAAAACTTTTTTTACTAAGCTGCTTGCCCTTGTGCCTTTTAAATTTACAGTTCTCTCCAGAAACAATGTCCTGGTGTCTTGAGATTTATTGCCTTCACCTGTAGTCAGATTGTCTCCATGGAAATAAAAGAACAGATTGCACATCTGCCCTCAGCTACAGACTTCTCAATAGACACTCAGCATTTATTTGCTGAAGGAAAACTATTCATCGCATTCACAGTGGTCTTTAGTTTTTAAAGATGACACACTTACACAAAAAATATGTTATTAAATTAAGCCAAGGGCGTTAATACAGACATTCACATATGCAAAAGGAAAAGAAAACATCTCAACTCTGCATATATTATAATCAGTGCACTTTTGCCCCATCCCTGATGCAATAGCCCAGGATTACAGCCTATTAACTTAAATGTGCTTTTGTCCAGTCTTTCTTCTCTTTTTACATTGTAATAGCTATATTTCTTAAAACTAACAAAGAAAGAAATACTTGTTTACTTTAGTATCTGCATCATATACAGCAATTACTGAAAAAGCTTTACTATATAACATGCAATTTATATATTGAAATGTTTTATACAAATACTGTTACGAATAAAAATTGTTTTACTTACAGTTAATTTTTATTTTTTCCCCCTTTTAGTGACCGTACAAACATTTATGACATGAAGTGGGGTATGTATATATATATATATATATATATATATATATATATATATATATATATATAGCTTTTAGGGTTCCTATTATGTGATTAAAGGCACATTCTTTTGAATGCATCTTGATCAAACTTGAAAGCACAAAATGGCAAAATATTGAAACGGCATATAAATGATTTCTTTCCCTGGGAAATAAATCACATGACCGCTTCTGTTATTTTGCCATTTTCATTACTGTAGTGGGATTTTGCAGTTGGTATATTTAAGTGGAGGGGGTGTGGGGGTGAAGCCCCCCACTTTATGTAATGTTTTTTTTTTCTTTTGTGGAACAGCGATTTTTTTTTTCCAAGGGAAAAAAATCGCTGTTCTAAGTGTTCAGGATTGTAAGCTTTCTCTTACATGGGGTCGATAAATCAGTGTTTGCTTTTTTAAGCATTAGCTGATTTAATATAGACCCAGCTTTTAGCCCCCCCTCCACAAGTTTAACAAAGTCAGCAAAAGTCCAGTCTTTCTCAGCCACTTTTTCTTGTAGATATTTCACTGATGTGATTGATGCCTTATGGTCTCATATTTATTCACTAATTTCAGTGCTGCTGGTCTTCTTCCTGATCATCTCCATCTCCCAACCCCAGACTCCAGTTTAAGTCCTAGGTACTCCCAATTCTTCTAGTGAACTCCTGTGTTTTTTTTCTGTCTTTCAAGCATTTTCCTTTGGAACATTGGAAAAGGCTTCACTACCAAAGTTTCTCTATGAGCTTTATTTTCAAAAGAATGAGAAGAAGAGCCCCCTTCTGTTTGATGGCTCACTTTTTGTTAAGCAAACTTATGTATTTCCTCTTTAGCCTGTTCTGCATCAAAAATTACTTTAATCATTTAGGAAAAGATATCTGAAGACAGCTGGGTACAGCACCTTGAATCTCACACCTGCCACTTGATATTCCCTGATTGCTGGGATACATTTGTTTCTTTTCTGCCTTGTGTGCAGTGACTAATCATTTTCTGCAAACACTTTGCTGTTCACAGTGTTTAATACTTTGCTCTTCTGCCACAGTCTTATCAGGATCAACTCTTTCTGCTGGCATGATTACATCATTACTAATACATGTTTTTGGCTGCTTTCTCATGGCCTAGTTTGGAGTATACATATGATGTGTCCTTTCAGTTAACAACTTCTACTGTGGAATATCAGTGCAGTTACTTATTTGAACTTTTATAAAGTTAATATATTCTGTTCCTTACAGTTTCTCTGGTATGGCAGAAAATCTTAGGTTTTCTCTATGTGCTCTGTCCTCTAACTCTACCATTTTTTTAAACAGCTCTTCTTTACCAGTCTTATACTCAGCCAACCCTTTCTTCATTTCAGCCTCTGATTTTTGCAGTTTTCCATTTTTTTCCCGCCTTTTATTATTTGAGTTGATATACTCCTTCACCCTCAAATTGAAATTCTTGGCATCTATGTCTCAAACATATAATAAGCCAGTAATGATTGGAGAATCGATCATAATCCATTATTGGGGACAAAGACAAAAATAATGGGTGGACAAAACCCTCAAATTAGTGGCAATTTTTGTTCACTTAAAAGTTAATAGCAGAACATGTTTTGCATCAACATATTTTTTTTTCTGAACTATAAGTATGAAACTCTAATGTGTGCCATTATTGGCTAACTGTAATCCTTAGTGATTTACCAGAAAATCTAAACTTTTTTGAGGGGCAGGACATAAATATGCAAAATTGGGGACAGTTGAGAGGTGTGGAACCACTGTTATTACACATGGCTGAGGAAAACATCCAAAATATATAGAGGGATAGTAGAATCAAGACACATATGCAGAGGTACAAGAAAAGTGTGCAAGTCAGAAAAGAAGTGTATGTTCGTACACCATGGTAATCAGGGCTATAGCACAACAAATGTCACAGAACACTACCTTCTTTTCATTTGCAGGGACAATGGCACAAGTGATCTGGAAGCAGATATTTGCCCCTTCCATGATACAAGAGAGTATTGACCATCCAGTCTGTGCATCCTTCTGTTATAGCCATGCCACTCAACACCCTATTGCTGGAATGACAAGATGAATGTTATTGACATACAGTCTGATAATGTAACAGCATGTTTCCATCCACTGGACATACTCTGAAACATCAACACATAGTGTTCAAATGTATGCTCCAGTTAACTATTCCTGCTGTAAGGATATATAAGTAAAATTTATTGAGTGTCAGGTTGACAGTGTACCTGTATTTGGTTATCTGCTCTTTAAATGTGCTCACCAGAGGCAATACAGTCTAAAAGTGGATAGTTACACAAAGTGGGAAGGTGCTGGGCAGAGTCCATATCTACCAACAAGTGATTAATTGTGACAACAGAACATCTGTCATTCCATCACAGGATAGAAAATGGAAGCAAAACATTACTGCAGTTTGTTTAGATTGAGAATAGCATCAATGTAAAAACAGCCAAATGAAACAAACTGATACAAAAACAAAAGCATGGAGGGAAAGACCACCCATTTCACACAAAAAATCGATGGTAAGGGGACAGTTTCTTAGGGGAGCATGTATGATATCAGTGTTTGATGATTTTTTAACTGAATGTGATACTTTGAAATCTTTGTTTCTTCAGAGAGGTTACCCTAGGGCAGGGGTCTGCAGCCTTCACTATCAAAAGAGCCATTTTGGCCCCTCTCCCACCAAATAAAATTCATCGGGAGCCACAAAAACTATTTGACCTCTAAAATGAAGATAACACAGCGTATAAAGTTTTGTATATAGTTATTATCCTGAATATAAAAGAACTAAGTTTATAAGAGCAATATTTAAAATGCTTCACTATTTTTGTTCCTTTGTTGGGATTGCTCAACCAGTCTGTGTGTGTGTGTGTGTGTGTGTGTGTGTGTGTGTGTGTGTGTGTGTGTGTGTGTGTGTGTGTGTGTGTGTGTGTGTCTGTGTGGAAAATGCATGTTAACTGAAACCATGTTATTCTAACAAGTTTCTAAGTTTATAAGAGCAATATATAAAGTCCATCCCTATTTTTGTTCCTTTGTTCCCCTTGATTTGTGGCTCTGTCCAGATTTCTTGTGGTAAGACTTTGAGAGTGATAGAAACCTTTCAAGAGATGCTGCTGCTGCCAGGGGATCACTTGATTGCTCTGTGTGTGTGTGTGGAATGAATGGCAACAGAAATCATGTTATTCTAGCAAGTTTATAAGTTTATAAGAGAAAAATAAAGTCCATCATTCGATCACACTCTGTGTGTGTGTGTGTGTGTGTGTGTGTGTGTGTGTGTGTGTGTGTGTGTGTGTGTGTGTGTGTGTGTGTGTGTGTGTGTGTGTGTCTGTGTGTGTGTGTGTCTGTGTGTGTGTGTGTGTGTGTGTGTGTGTGTGTGTGTGTGTATTGTGCGGTAGAGTAGTCATTATTTTTCAAAGCTACAGGGAGCCACTGCCAAGGGGTGGAAGAGCCACATGCAGCTCCAGACCCACAGGTTGCAGACCCCTGCCCTAGGGGTTGTGTAGATAATCTTATATACGAAGTTATTCAAAAAAATAAATAATAAATATTTTCTACCTATTTTAAACTCAGCGAGTGGGGAAATAATACTTGAAGGAAATCAAGAAGTAGGTGACTTATATGAAAATAGGCATTATAATATTATTAATAATAACCAGAGTAATAATTTTAGATAATCTTTTATTATTACTTTTAATACTGATAATTATTTGGCTAGGGAGATAGTATATAAGAATTGGACTGTTTTAAAGGAAGATAGAAGTATTAAAGATAAGATAGGTGATAAACCTAAAATTACGTACAAGAAAGGCTCTAGCTTTGAAAATTTATTAGAACAACCTGGCAGGATTAATAGTGGCAGTGCATATATGGGAAACTGTGGTAGTTGTAATTTATGTAAGTATTTAATGTAGGTGATTTGTTTTTAATTAATGGACATCATTTTAGGATAAGAAATAAATTTAATTGTAATAGTAAGGACATTGTTTATGCAGCCCTTTGTCAAAAATGCCCTGCATTTAATATAGGAATATCAGAGAGAAAATTAAAGGACAGAATGTATGAATACCAGTATGAAATACAGAAAGGGAAAATAACTAATGCCTTATTTAAACACATCTTGAATGAACCAGGGCATTATTTTAAATTTATTGTAATAGAACAAGTTGAACATAACATTAGGTGTGGACCATGGTCTTTACATCTGGAGAAATGTGAATTATTTTGGATTTTTTATTTTAATGCAGTAGGATGGTCGGGGTTGAATAAGTTAGCCTCTATAGGCTGTCTCTAAAAGCTTAAAGCCCAAGCTAGATGAAGAATTTTAATTGGTGTGTGATTACTTTGAATTGTTAGTTGTTTTATTGAGCTTGCTAATTAGGTATCATGTGATTAGATTTATGTATTTACAGAATTGATTTGAACTGTTTGACTTTATCTAATGAAGTCTTACATTTGAGAGATGAAAATGCTTATTATTTCAATTTTATAATAAAATGTGGTATTCGTGGTCTTTTTCTCTGTGTTTTTTGTTTTTGTATCAGTTTATTTTGTTTGGCTGTTTTTTGTAGTTTAAATTTACGGTTGGAATATGTCTGTGGCTTCAGCCACTGGGTTGCAAAATTTATTTCCTGAAATTGACCTGAATGAGTTAGCTGCATCGGTTGGGAATCTTACTCTACTTGTCTGGCAGCTTTCACAAAGACTGGAAGACCTTACCTCTAACCTGCACATCATAAATGGTACTGATAATACATGACTGGAAATTTGGATTTACCTTTAAGTCACCAAATATTGCTACTGGGGTTAGAGATACAGATACTTCGACTGTTTCTGGTCCCGTTTCTGGCATTAATTATAATGGCAACAATCTTCCTAATCTGAATGATTGGCTGCATCATAAAGTTGATTTCAGCCATAACAACAACCAAGGGGGTGCAACACTAAAAGAATCTGGATAATTTTCAGTATAAACTTATAAAGGTATGCAAATTACAAGTAGTGAATGTGTACCTAATTGAATGCATTAAAACAAAGTGCTGAAGGGCTTGCAGAGCTGGAGATATCCCAGGGGATTGATTAAGAACTCAGCCCTGCATAAAGAACTGCGCACATTCTTCATTAAGCAAGGGTGTGAATATATGGAGGTATTAGTTAAACATAACTCTAATCTCATTGATGAACTAGTTAAAGAGCTTAATATTCTTGATAATATTATTACCTCCACTCTGAATTTTAGCCAATACCAATTAAATTATTCTACTATTTTTTTCAAAAATCGACCAGGAAATTAATAAAATTAGGGAGAAAAAAGCCAAAAAAGTAGAACGGGATGAATATGCTGAAAATGTAGCTTATCCCAATCCCCCCACACTTCTCAAGACTGGAGTCACAAATTTGATGCCAATCCCAATTTTAATTCTGTCAGAAGTGTCAACAACAACCAAGAAGCTGAAAATGATGATGAATGGGAATATTATTCAGATGTATCCCCCCTTTAGGTGTACCACCCTTGCATTGGTCCAAAAGGATCAGGGCGAAGTATCAAAATGCAAACAACCAATGGATGGACAGGAACAGGTCTATACCCTCTTTTCCACGTCATGCAACAAGATGAACCAGAGCATTATTTTAAATTTATTGTGACAGAACAAGTTGAATGTAACATTAGGGGTGGATCATGGTCTTTACATCTGGGGAAATGTAAATTATTTTGGATTTTTTTTTTATTTTAATGCAGTGGGATGGGTGGGGTTGAATGAGTTAGCCTCTATAGGCTGTCTCTAAAAGCTTAAAGCCCAAGCTAGATGAAGAATTTTAATTGGTGTGTGATTATTTTAAATTGTTAATTGTTTTATTGAGGGTCTATATCAGAAGACTGACAGCTAAAAACACTGAACACCCTTACCTCGACACTGCTTAACCGAAAGCAGGAAATGATGAATGACCAGAACAACAATTTTTTTCCCAGAAAAAAAATTGCTGGGCCATTGTTGGAAGTTTGCCATTTCCTCCACTGTAATGCGATCTCGGAGTAGATATATTTAAAGGGGGTGGGTGTTGGGGGTGAAGCCCCCCCACTTTATTTTGTCTGTTGGTTTGTTTGTTTTTTTTGTTGGCCCAGCGATTTTTTTTTTTTCCCTGGGAAAAAAATCACTGTTCTGGCTGTTTGACATATCCTGCTTTCGGTTAAGCAGCGTCGAGGTAAGGGTGTTCAGTATTTTTAGCTGTCGATGTAGTGATATAGACCCTTTTATTGAACTTGTTAATTAGATATCATGTGATTAGATTTATGTATTTATAGAGGTTATTTGAACTGTTTGACTTTATCTGATGAAGTCTTACATTTAAGAGACGAAAGCGCTTATTATTTTAATTTATTTATAATAGCATCAGTGTAGCCGAATATATTTTCTGCTCAGTTCACTACCACATTAAAGGGCATATGCATCACCACTTCTCTGTGAAAAATTGTTGGCATAAAGCGGGACACAAACATTTCTAGTCTGAAACTAAAAGGCAAGTTTTACTTTTCTCCACAGATAATTGCATTTCCTGTGCAAAAATACAAAAATCATGGAAACATTTAACCTCTTCTGCAACTTCAACAGAATGGTTTGTTGGGAGAGGTATATAGATTTATAGATTAGCACTAGGCTAACTACCCTTGTGGGACATTTTAAGCCTAGCCAATTACCCATGTGAGAATCAAACTCTGCATCTTCTGCTTGTAAGGTAAACACCTTAACCATTATGCCAACCTTCATCTCTATAGTTCATAGAGGATACCACTGCTAAGGAACAGACTCCCTAGCCACATAAAACAAAGTTTATCCCTGTCAATTTTCAAGTTTAACTTAGATCTATGGAATGGAAACTGAAAATTTACATTAGGACTATGTCCTGTACTACTAATGGACAGATGCAGCTTCTAAATGCTTTACCCCATTTATGGGTCCCCTCTGTAATTATCTGTGGTATGATCCCAGTTAGTATCATTACGGGCAATATATAATTATTGACTATAGGATGGTTAAAGCTAATCTACAACCCAATGGAATAGGTTATTTCAAGCACAAAAAGGGAAACTGGCTAGGCTTAAAATAGCCAGTAAGGGCAGCTAGCCTAGTACTTACCTATGAACCTATTTAAGGTTTCTTTGTAGCCTTTTCTATGTCATCCCACTTATGTTCCATGCTACAACTGTAATGCACACTGCACCTATAGTGCCAGTTGTAGAGACAACTGTGATCCTTTATGTAAAGTAATTGCTACTCACTTTTGGGGCGTTATTAAAAAATGACTCATTATCATTCCTCATTTCGTATTCTGGTATATGGAACACATTTGCAACTTTTTGCTTTGCGGATGGTAGAGTGAGGTTAGCAGTTACCTCAGTTCTGGTGCAAAACTGGTCTGTATGTCGGAGGTGCATGTCAGTTGCTACCTTCAACAGAATGATGATACTACACAACTACTGGTACATATGTGCCCAACTCAGCTCTGCACAGCTAAGAATACTTCACTGCAGAAAACCAATGGACTATATGCATATGTATGCATTACTTTGCCCTCCTCAGTAGAATAATAACAGTGTTTCTGATTTATGTCCCAATATCTAATAATGAATTACACCTCATTAGCATTGTTATTTTGCACTACCATTGCTTGTACTCTGTAGAAACATATGGTTGGGTTCCTTTGATATTGCCAGGTCTTTGCATCTTGTCTATGTTTTTTCCTTCATGCCTGTGCACTAGTTTTACATGGTGTGCATTGTGTTTGTGAATTTTACTCCAAACACAAATGAATGAAAGACATCCAAATAATAAACACTCAAATACAGAAATGTAAAAGCTAATTGAAAAGATATTGTGGGGTATTATATTAACATAAAGATAAATGTGCAGTAGGAAGGAAAATATGTTTAGTGTGCAAGAAAATGAACCAGTCTAGAAGGATGAACAGAACTTCATGCAGAAATGTTAAAAAACAGATGCAGAATATAGAAAAGAGGCATTTTACAGAAAAGACATACACAGAACAGCAGATTTGAACAAGAAGAAACAGAAATGAAGGATGCATATGACGAAGAAAAGGCATGTTGTTATATAATAAACAATGTGAACAAACCAGAAACAAATGTAAGGATGATACATAAAGCTGATCTGGATGGATAAATATGCAAAAGATTAGAAGCACAAGTACATTTAGAAAAGCTGTAAGCAAGCATATTTGCACATAACTCAATTGACACATTGCTAGTGAATGATATTTTTACTGAGTAAATCATAAAAGATGGACATAATAGGGAAATGTATCAGGACGACTACTGTGAGTATCAAAAATTTCAAGACCATGAAAAAAAATCTGAATATCTCAATCAAGTGTTAATATGTAGGCATGAGGATGAAAGTCTAAGACATTCTTAAGACTCGTGATCTAAGGATAGACAAGAGATTTATATTTACAGACAATGTGCTTAACTAGACAGTGCCTTTCATTTCTACTGGAAGATCAAGCAGCAAGGTTTCTCTGACACTTCCATTTTGTGACTGCAGACTCTATAAAACCCATGCGATTGCTCTTTCAAACAAGTCATCTGTAAGTATGTGTGTTTTTTTTCCATGTCTTTATGAGTTGTTGTGGACTGACTGGCATTTTTGGACCCATTTCAATTAGCATGTAATTTTTCAGAAAGTCTAATACCTCTCTAGTCCATTGCCTTCTGTGATATGTAATGTCTTCAGCATTTCCTGTGTCAGCTCTTTTCATCAATTCATTATATGCATTATAGTCGTTCCTTGATACAAACAGGGTCAGCCATTTGGTTTGCTGAAAAAAAATCTAGAGATGTAATTCTTGCTTTTTTCCTTTTGTCCAAGGCATACAATACTACAAGCAGCATAATCTACTTAGCATGATAAAAGACCATATTGAAGCTAAGATGCTGAAATAATCTCCTGATCCTAGGTTTTGGCTCTTCCGCACTTATCATGTTCTCAAGCTACTTCTACCAAAGAGCATTTTCCATTTCCAGCCCCTTCCAATCGGCATGTTACAGGCACCTTTAACTCAGGAGGTCCTCATGGCTGTGTGCTAGGCCCAATCCTTTTCATTAATTATATAACCTCATTGATTCTTCCATCTGAATTACCCTCTATGCTAATGGCATTATGTGCTACAGCTTGGTACCTGATCTCCCATACTGCAAAATGGCTTTCAGTCTGAGTTTGACTGAATCCTGAACTGGCTAACTAGTAACAGATGCTGCATAAGCATTAATAGCTGTTATCCATGAATGTCTGAGGTTATGAATGGTGCACAAGAACACATAGCCTTTCTTTGCTACAGGCATTACAAACCTCTGTGTTGTACTTCTGAGACTGATATGCAGCACAGCCCAGTAGGCACACACTTTACTAACAATCTGTTCCCTCTTGTGCTGTGATCTCCTGTCATGTCTAGCATCAATTCATAAAGAATTTCTATTCATTAGACATGATGGATGGATAAGGATCATTACCACATTATCATTAGTACTAAGGGAATCTGGTGCTGTGTGAGTCACATTATCTGGAGCTTGACAGCATCACTGTGTTATGATGGGATAGCTGTGATTTTGGGCAAAGTTTTGATTGCACTATAGGAGACTCTGCTGCTTGTAATGGTTTTCATTCTGTGCAGTGGAGGTATCGCTTATTTTATTTTATTTATTTGGGGATTATATGCTGCTAAACTCTGTATAATGATCAGCATATCAGCAAGGAAGGGGAATTGCTATGGTAACAAGCAGTGTACCATCTCTTTGTATACAACTAGAGTGCCACGAAGTAGCCAATGTCTATCCAGCCCATACACAGTGGTTTACTGTTTGTGGCTTGTGTACAGTCCTGCGGAAGGATAAATGACATGGGTGACATAAAGATGGTGTACTGTGAGTACACAATGAGGTAACACAACATACAGTGCTTGCACTGTCTTGTACAATAGTTTATGAATCTTGTTAAGGTACCAAATACCTTGCACAACCAGACAGTTCAGCAGAGAATAACAATCTCCTTTATTGCACAAAAAGACATGTCTATGGGAGTCTAGGCAGCCATAATCCTGTCTCCACAAGCTACAAGAATCAGAAGATTTTTATACTTTCTTTAAATTAAAAGCAACATTACTGTAACAATTATAAAACTGCCATGACCAATTAGAAGTGAACACTACAGCATTAATTTTGCTAAGATCTCCTGACTACTTGTTTAAGACATTCCATATTAGGCCTGCCTTCCAAATTCAGTGACTGAACATTCTACTCAGAACAGATGTTATACTTTTCTAACCCTGTAAGCACTTGCTAATATTATGCACTTAGCAAGCTAAGAGATACATACTGAAGGACATTCTGAAAATTTAATTCTTGCTGTGAAAGCATATTAGAAGGAAATGCACACACATAAACATCTTTCCCATCTCTACTTCTCACCCTTCACAATCTCAAAAACCTTTAGTAAACAGGAATGTTGCATATACATACCAGCCTTACTCCATGATGCACAATGTTTTAAGAACAGGACCCTGAAAGTGTTGCCGTGGAAGTGCTTATGTGCCATAAAGTCAGGTTTGAACTGAAAGATGACATGGCATGAATGATATTTTGTCTCAGTGGCATTTCACAATTATTATTGTAATTTAATGCATTATGTCTGTTAGATCTGTGATGGGCAGGTTACGTGAAGTAGATGATCATCGTTCGGACATGATATTTTGGCATTGTAAACCGATGGAATATATCCACCTCTGTGTTGTGTGCAAAGTGTATGTGGTTAGTTTAGTTTGTTCCCTGCCTTTAACGTACGAGTATAAAGGGAGGCAATAAAATATACTGAAGTAAAAATGCTTTAAAGATTGCTTCACAAGTAATTTACTTAAGAGACTGGGGTGAAGGGGAGAGATACAGAATAGTTTACAGCATTGTCTTTGGGCAGTATGTCAGGAATACTATAAATGAGTGAAACCAAAGTCCAACCAAGAATACAAAATAAAGCTATCCAAATACCAGTAAAACGACTAGTAGTCCATCAATAATCCACTTTATTAAAAAACGAACACAGGAGCAACTACCATAAGCGCTTTCGTCTTAGGCACAAGACTTCATCAGATACTCCTTCCTTATTTTGCTTGTCTTTTATACAAACACCAATTAATTATCATTCACAATTAACCATTAAAGCAACATCACCAAAAATAGTAAAATGTCATCCTAAAACAATGTTTCAGGAAATAGTAACTAAGTCTTAATACTATGTTGAAATTTTAAAACCTCAAAAAATATATATGTATATATATATATATATATATATATATATATAGTCACCTACTAATAATATTCCTAAATATTTAATCTAAAAAAACATTAAATCACAATTAGTAAAAACATTTTTTATAAGTACTTAATCAAATGTGCAACTATGCAAACATGTAAAACAAGTTATATAATCACACTGTGGAAGCTTTTTGTACCAAAACTGGTTTAACAGAAATATATTCATTTAACCCAGGTGGTGCATTAGACCTTAACCTGAGTTGCCATACCAGTTCTTTGTTAAGTAACATATTTTTATAATCACCACCCCCTATGTATTCTAATAACATCAATGATACCAAATGTATATCCACTAAAAGTGCTGCAGTAAATAGAATGTTTATATAACACACTAGAATCGTTCTTATTTTTTACATCGTAACAGTGTTCGTAAATTCTATCCTTGAATGCCCTTTCAGTTTTACCCACATAGTATGCGGGGCATTCATTACATACAGCCAAATATACTAACATCTTTGTACTGCAGTTACCTCTGCAGAATCTAACAACACTACCCAGGCCATTTTCTAATTTAATACTGCCTTCCTTCAAAATATTGGAACACTGTTTACAACCACCACAAGGAACTGTGCCCTTACCATCATATTTATTCCGAGGCATGTTTACCTCAAAAGTTTTTTTAAGACTAAAATCTGTCCTAAAAGAAAAAGAAGGTGTTGGCCCAACAGATTCAAACAATTCCCTGTGGGTTTTTAGTAAACTCCAGTTATCCCTCAGTATTTTCATGAAAGTCTCACAGAAGTCGTTGTGTTCTATTACACAGGCCCTTTGATATTTATTAGTGTTTTCCATCACCATGTTGCTATTACTGTTAATCATGTTAACATTATCATTCAAGGGCTTACCTAAAAGTGGTATATATTTGTGACCCCAACCTCTGTAAACCTCCCCCAATACCGTATCAATAAATACTTCAGGGTATCCCCTCTCTATAAACATCAATTTTAATTTTCTAAACTTCTGCTCTAACTCCACAAAATCTGATGTCATACGAGCAATATGGACTCCTTGCCCTTTAATTAAGCTTTTTTTTCATAAACATAGGATGGTTACTGGAGAAATGTAAATAACTATTACACCAAGTAGGCTTTCTATAAATTTTAGACTTGAAACCAGTATCCGTTTGTGAAATAGTAATGTCCAAATAGTTAATAACCCTCTTATCCCATGTATATGTGAATCTAAAGAAGGGGGTGCTATGATTGATGTACTCAACAAAATCTTTAACACTACCTTCTTCACCTTTCCATAAAATGAAAATGTCATCCAAAAATCTGACATAAAGGCAGATGTTCCCCATATACATACTAGGAAAAACAAATCTGTTTTCCCACTCTAACATAACTAAATTTGCGTAAACAGGGGCACAATTTGCCCCCAATGCCACGCCACTTATCTGTTGATAAAATTCTCCTTGAAAGTGTATGTAATTATTATCCAACACTACTTCCATAAGTTCTAAGATAAGTTGAATGTTGTCATGCGACAAAGTGGAAAATCTATATACACTGTCACTAAAATATTTTTGCCCCTCAGTTCTAGGTATGGAAGTGAACAAATCGGTGACATCAATGGTCAGAAAACTAAGCCCTTCCTCCCATACCTCATGGGTAAGTTTACTCAGGAATTCCCAAGAATCCTTGATCAAATGCTCTGTTTTTATGACTATTTCCTTCACCCAATGATCAATGTACACCGCAAGTGGATGTGTCTTAGAGCCCTTTGCTGACACAATAGGTCTAAATGGGGGATCTTTTATATTTTTATGAACTTTGGGAATACCAAAAATAATGGGAATTTTAGGATTTTGCTGTTTCAAAAAATAATAAGTCTTCCCACTAATCTGATTTTCAAGCATGTATTCTTCAAGCAGGGAATCAATCCGCCCATATGCTATATGAATCTCATTCCTAGAAACTGAAGAATAAACTTTGGTGTCCATCAAAATATTTGTAATCATGTTATTATATTTCTCAGTACCATAAAAAATAGCACCCCATCCCTTATCTGGCTTCATAATACGTAATGAAGTGTTATTTTTTAATTCATCAAGTAACACTCTTTCTTTCCTAGTTAAATTATTTTCCCCTCTATATTTTTTGTTATTTCCACTATATGCTGCATAAATTTCTTCAGTAACTTGTCTTTCAAAAATCAAAAGAGCAGGATGGAGTGGTGGATTGGTAATACTACCCCTAAAGGGTCCTACTACACTTCCTTCCTCTGCTATTTCATTATTCTTATGTATCAAGGCAAAATTAAGTTTCCTCAGGTATAATTTTAAATCAATTAAAACCTGAGCTATATCTAAACCATAATTGGTCACAAATTTAAATCCTTTACATAATAAAGAAAAGTGTTCCTTTTTTAGTGTAAGCCTGGTATAATTGTATATTTTAAACCCTTTGTATTCTGCCACTATACCATTTAAATCCACCTCATAAAAACACCAATCCCTTCTAAAGTTTCTTCCAACCCTTGTTTTGATATAATGTGGGTGGGGGATGTTGGCCTGAATCCAATTTGCCTCTGTTCATGTTGGCCAACCTCTCTGACCTCCTTGGAACTTGGAAGTTTTTTTGCTGCTGGTAATCTGAAAAGAATCTAACTCATCCAAGCCTCCCTGAAAATCATGTTCTATTCTATTTCCTCTAAACTGTTGTAAATCAATCCCTTCTCTCTCTTTGTAACCTATACCCACTTTGTTGTCCATATTTTTTCTAGGTCCTGGGTAAGCCTTTTTTGAATCATATTGCTGCTTATCCCTAAGTAACTTTTTTTGTTTTCTCAAAAAGATATTCTCAACCCTTCTATTTACTCTACACAATACTTTATTGTATAAATTCTCATATTCACTAAAAAGAAGGTCTTTTAAGATGTTATGATTCAGTTGTTCAACTTCTTTCTTATATAATACTATTATACTTTCATTATGCTTGATAAGCTTTTTAAGTAAATTAATACCACAATCATCAAAAAATCATGAAATTCTTGAATAACATCTGAAGTGTAATTAACACCAAAAGGGTATATGAAAAATCTTAAACCCTGTGGAACTATTTTAGAACCACAACAACATTGCAAATATTCATTGTCCATTTGTACACATTTTAACTTAAAAAGTCTCTTCTCAAAGTTTAAAATAATTTCTTTTAACGTAGGTGACTGTCCGTTGCTATCCGACACTTCCACAATAGCGTTTAAGTCTTTTTCAAAGCCAAAGTTAAAATTTTTAGAAATAATGTCACCCATAGACAAAATGACACCATTAGCGTTAGTGTCCATGTTATCCCCATTCGAAAAAACCTTATTGACAGTACCTTTTGTATATTGAGATGGTGCTGAGCCTTTAGTTTTATCGACCACCCCAGTAACTGCCTTCAAAAGGGTCCTTTCTTTCGTTTTATGCTTACAGCCATCACTGTTCATCTCCGCTGAAGTCCCAAACAATTCCGCTCTACAACCCACCGACAGCTTCTTTGGTGATGATGTCATCGGCACCAAGTTAGAACTACAAGCTCCAGGGGAAACCAAGCTTGTAAGCACCACACTGCCATTCGGCTCCTTTTGACTGAATAGTTCTATTAATCTTGTTAAATCACCTTTTAGTGCTTTAATTTCCTCTCTCACTGCCAATAACTTGGATTGAGTAGTTTTTACATCTTCCAGCACACCGAGGGATCCCTCAATAAGTGTAGAGTTGCTGGACCTAATTTCAAACGCCATTATCAGGAAACGAAATGTAATAAATCCAAATAGAAAAAGTTTGTGAAATGTCATCAAAACAGAGCATTTAATCAAGGATTCTTGGGAATTCCTGAGTAAACTTACCCATGAGGTAAGGGAGGAAGGGCTTAGTTTTCTGACTATTAATGTCACCGATTTGTTCACTACCACACTTAGAACTGAGGGGCAAAAATATTTTAGTGACAGTGTATATAAATTTTCCACTTTGTCGGATGACAACATTCAACTTATCTTAGAACTTATGGAAGTAGTGTTGGATAACAATTACATACACTTTCAAGGAGAATTTTATCAACAGATAAGCGGCGTGGCAATGGGGGCAAATTGTGCCCCTGTTTACGCAAATTTAGTTATGTTAGAGTGGGAAAACAGATTTGTTTTTCCTAGTATGTATATGGGGAACATCCACCTTTATGTCAGATTTTTGGATGACATTTTCATTTTATGGAAAGGTGAAGAAGGTAGTGTTAAAGATTTTGTTGAGTACATCAATCATAGCACCCCCTTCTTTAGATTCACATATACATGGGATAAGAGGGTTATTAACTATTTGGACATTACTATTTCACAAACGGATACTGGTTTCAAGTCTAAAATTTATAGAAAGCCTACTTGGTGTAATAGTTATTTACATTTCTCCAGTAACCATCCTATGTTTATGAAAAAAAGCTTAATTAAAGGGCAAGGAGTTCATATTGCTCATATGACATCAGATTTTGTGGATTTAGAGCAGGAGTTTCGAAAATTAAAATTGATGTTTATAGAGAGGGGATACCCTGAAGGATTTATTGATACGGTATTGGGGGAGGTTTACAGAGGTTGGGGTCACAAATATATACCACTTTTAGGTAAGCCCTTGAATGATAAGGTTAATATGATTAACAGTAATAACAACATGGTGATGGAAAACACTAATAAATATCAAAGGGCCTGTGTAATAGAACACAACGACTTCTCTGAGACTTTCATGAAAATACTGAGGGATAACTGGAGTTTACTAAAAACCCACAGGGAATTGTTTGAATCTGTTGGGCCAACACCTTCTTTTTCTTTTAGGACAGGTTTTAGTCTTAAAAAAACTTTTGAGGTAAACATGCCTCGGAATAAATATGATGGTAAGGGCACAGTTCCTTGTGGTGGTTGTAAACAGTGTTCCAATATTTTGAAGGAAGGCAGTATTAAATTAGAAAATGGCCTGGGTAGTGTTGTTAGATTCTGCAGAGGTAACTGCAGTACAAAGATGTTAGTATATTTGGCTGTATGTAATGAATGCCCCGCATACTATGTGGGTAAAACTGAAAGGGCATTCAAGGATAGAATTTACGAACACTGTTACGATGTAAAAAATAAGAACGATTCTAGTGTGTTATATAAACATTCTATTTACTGCAGCACTTTTAGTGGATATACATTTGGTATCATTGATGTTATTAGAATACATAGGGGTGGTGATTATAAAAATATGTTACTTAACAAAGAACTGGTATGGCAACTCAGGTTAAGGTCTAATGCACCACCTGGGTTAAATGAATATATTTCTGTTAAACCAGTTTTGGTACAAAAAGCTTCCACAGTGTGATTATATAACTTGTTTTACATGTTTGCATAGTTGCACATTTGATTAAGTACTTATAAAAAATGTTTTTACTAATTGTGATTTAATGTTTTTTTAGATTAAATATTTAGGAATATTATTAGTAGGTGACTATATATATATATGGTTCCCATTCAGAAGCCTGAAACATCATAAGCCTGAAAATCAAAATCCTGAAACCAAAAGCCTGAAAATTCAGAATCCTGAAAACTCAAAATCCTGAAAGCCCAAAATCCTGAAAGACCAAAATCCTGAAACTCAAAATCCTGAAAACACAAAATAGACATACTGATGGCATTGTGGCTTTGCTATTGTTAGCCCTGTGGTGTTAGGTCATGCGTTGGGGTCAGGTAAGTGTGCGGTTGGTTTTATTTTAGGGTTAGGGGCGGTTTAAGTGAGTTAGGGTTAGGCAGGTTAGGCATGTATGCAATAGTGACAAATATTGGGGTTAGGGCGGTTTAAGTGAGTTAGGTTTAGGGCGGGTCAGGTGAGTGTGCGATAGTGACGGACCTTAGGGTTAGGGTTAGGGTCAGGGTCAGTTGGTAGATATTAGTGTCTTTATAGTGACATATTAGCATTATTTGTGTTTTCAGGATTTTGAGTTTCAGGATTTTGGTCTTTCAGGATTTTGGTCTTTCAGGATTTTGAGTTTTCAGGATTCTGAATTTTCAGGCTTTTGGTTTCAGGATTTTGATTTTCAGGCTTATGATGTTTCAGGCTTCTGAATGGGAACCATATATATATATATATATATACATATATATTTTTTGAGGTTTTAAAATTTCAACATAGTATTAAGACTTCGTTACTATTTCCTGAAACATTGTTTTAGGATGACATTTTACTATTTTTGGTGATGTTGCTTTAAATGGTTAATTGTGAATGATAATTAATTGGTGTTTGTATAAAAGACAAGCAAAATAAGGAAGGAGTATCTGATGAAGCCTTGTGCCTTAGACGAAAGCGCTTATGGTAGTTGCTCCTGTGTTAGTTTTTTAATAAAGTGGATTATTGATGGACTACTAGTCCTTTTACTGGTATTTGGACAGCTTTATTTTGTATTCTTAGTATGTCAGGAATGTGGGGGTGGGTGCTGATACGGGTTTCTTAGGATATCAAATTGAAGCGTCTGTTAAGAGCGGGTATCACAATATCAGGAGTTTGACAGAAAAGGAAGATAAATATAACATACATTAGGATTATGTGAAGCTCTTTAATAGGTTTAAATTGTTATGGAATAAATTTGTGAAATGAGATAGCAGATGATATGAAAATAACATTTTCTAGTAAGATACATCTATTTGTTCTGACGGCCATCGGTTTAAGATTTCATTGGTAAAAAGTAGTAACCAGTATCTTATTTTGAGTAAATACCCTGAAGAAGAGAGTAGAAAGTGAGAAATAAATACTGCTGCATAATGTAATAGCACTGATTTAAGAAGAAAGGGATAGTAGGGCAGTATTTGTTGATTTTTGTTATACTGAGATATATAACTTCTGATTTACGAGAATATTATTGCTGTAAATACTGTTTTCAATAAGATAAGTATTTTTATCATATGTACGGCAATTTATCATGGTCAGTAAACATGATTAAAAAGACTTGCAGAGAGAAGCTCATCTATTCCTACCTCCACGGAAAATTGTACAACAACAGGAACCATCATAATAGAAAAATAAAACCTCAAAACTGAGTAAGGGTTCCTATCAGAAGAGCGAATGCTGAAAATAGCGAACACTCTACTGTCGAACTGTAAAGTTCGAAAGCTGAGAATGTTGAAGTCACGGAACACAGATTTTTTTCCCAGGGAAAAAAAAACACTAGGCCTTTCTTGGGGCTTTGCTGTTTTCTCCACTGTGGTGTGATCTCGGAGTTGGTTTATTTAAGTTGGGGGTTTGTGGGGGCGAGACCCCCCACTTTATTTTGTTTGTATGTATATATATATATATATATATATATATATATATATATATATATTTTTTGGATCAGCAAATTTTTCCCTGGGAAAAAATTCGCTGATCTGTGACTTCGACATTTTTGGGTTTTGAACTTTACAGTTCGACAGAAAAGCTTTTTAGTGTTCACTATTCTGATATAGACACCTGAGTAATCCTACTAAATACACAGATATGAAGGAAAACCTGCCAGTTATATGGACAGTTAGAGAAATGGCCATACTATGGAAGACTGAAAAGATAAATTTAATGTAAGGTATTTTGAATGTAAAGAGAGATCGTATTTAATGTAAAAAGTCTATGATGTATTTATTGTAGAGTTAATGTTAATTTAAATTATATAGTCGATGATCGTTAATAAAACTCATATTGATTGGTCAGAGCAATCAGCTTGCCTATTGTAAATTCAGCATTCCTCACAAAAGAAAGTGTGGTCACTCAAAAGACTTCAGAGGCTGGACTGATGATGCAGCTAGACGTATAAAAAAAATTCTGTTAAGATACAGTCGCTGTGTGTGCCCCATTGCTATTATTAATCTGAAACACTGCTAAAACAAGAGAAGAATAAGACACAGGCAGGCAATAGATAGCATAGACAGAAGGATGCACCTTCTCTGTCTTCGCTCTTGAACTTCACAAATGCACTGTGTAAGCATGGGGACTTACATGCCGTACTCATGTGCAGTACGTCAATGGCTACCACAGGAGGCAGAAGAATAAACCACTGTCATACAAAGACATTATTTAAAAAAAAAAAGGTAAACAATTTCTTTCTTAACTAGTGTAATTGTAAAATTGCAATAGTCAAGCCTGTTTGTGGGTACTACAGGACTTACCAAACCTGGTTGTGGACTATTTCTAAAATGATTAATATAAGTTATGCATGTTACCTTTTATAAAATGGTTACGTGTACATTGTGTGTATATGCATGCTGATGTATAACCAGCAAAAACAGGGTTTAGTATATGGGTTATGTAGGTTTAAATGTGATAATGCCTTACTCAGGAAATTGTGTATCACATGGTATACATTTGTTCTGGAAGCCAGTCTGAATATGCACCTTATAAATGCTAGAATCTCACTCAGTGTCTATATTGTTTTCTGAGCATTCTGACAAGCATTCCTTATCTTAACGGTTCTGAAGCCTGACAATGTAAGGATGAATTCCCAGAAAGGAGAACCTGTCAATCAAACCTGTTACATTTTTGTGACTTGGTTACAGCAGATATAGATTGAGCAGTTGTCCAAAACTTTAGCAGGGTGCTATAAATAGCTCCAGATAGAAGGCTGCTGTAGAAAATATAGCAATTAGGAGAAGGTTCAAATAATCAGAAACAAGTCATAAGGGAGAAAGGGAAGGATGATTGTTTGGAGACCTGAGGTAGGGACTGAAGTCAAGGAAATGAAGGTGACCAAAGAAGTGCCTCAGGGAATTGTCTTGGATTGGTCAAATTTAACATATTTCTATATGAGGTCTGTTAACGAAAAGCGGATTCATAAAAGTTTGGTACGCCTAAAGGAGGTGTTCTGTTTTGTGGAGTTTCCATTCCAATTAGTTTTGTGTCTTTTACATTATTAATATTTCTGTATTACACACATGAGAGCTTAAGAATATGATTAATATATTTATGGATGACAACAGGCATAGGGCAACCATGCAGGATAGACAAAACAGGTTGAGAAAGCATCCAGCAAGTAAATGTAGTGGACAGAGAAAAATGGCAGCTGAGTTACAAAGTTGGTAAATGTAAAGTTATGGTTGGAGAAATTAATCCTAAAGAGAAGACAGTCTAAAATGGAAGGTGCTGGCAAAAATGGTAGAGGAACATTATATGAAGATCACTGTCAAACTTAAAGTAAATAAAAAATACACAGGAAGAGAAAGTTCTGACAACAGTCAAAAGATTTCTGTATGCATAGCTTGAGGAATAGAATGAAGTCATAATTCTGCCATACAGGGCTTTGGTGAGGCTTCGCTGTGAATACTGTTCAGAGTTTTGGTGAACATCTAAGGAAAAGGAAATCAAAGTGTTAGAAAAATTCTACGTAAGGGTTATGAAAGTGATAAGAGGCTGGAGCAGCCATCATACAAAGAAAGGCAACAGAAGCTGAGAATGTTCAATTTAGATATGGGAAAAGATGCAGGGACATAACAGGAGCACACAGGAGAATGAAGGAAAGGATAATCAGGCAACAGCTGACGAAGAGGGATGGAGGGAATAAGAAGGGAGGGTGCTGGACAGATGATGTTTTTAAAAGGAATGTGAAAGCGTGCTTTTTCATAGAGAGGGTGGAGGGAAGAAAAGAAGAGACCACTGGAGGAAACATTGGAACATAATAAAACAGAAAGCTTTAAATTAAGAGAGATTTATTAAAAATGGAAATGAAATGGGGATGGCCTGAAGAGCA